>NW_024103850.1:0-15319 GCF_003945595.2 Pipra filicauda | reverse complement strand
TTTTCCACGTGCCTCCCTCACCTGGTCGTGGTCTCCCTGTTTGCCAGCACTGGCATATTTGCCCACCTAAAACCTCACTCCATCTCCTCCCCATCCCTGAATCTGATTGTATCAGTTCTGTACTCGGTGGTTCCTCCAGCACTGAACCCCCTCATCTACAGCCTGAGGAACCGGGAGCTCAAGGATGCCCTGAGAAAAATGATGACTGGATGCTTTTCAGGAGCAATAAAGTGCCTGTTTTCTGGTGTGTAGCATTCAGAATGGGACTCCTTAATGGCCCAGCCTTCCTGCTCAGGTTTTCGTGGAGGTCACTGTATTCTTCTTTCAATAATTTTCTGTGCAATTAAATATTATTATTCATCTGCCCTCTAAATTAGTGTCCACCTTTTGATTTTGACACTGAGGCTGTATAAATGATGAACTGTGCTCTCTGAGTCTTTAAACAAAATAAAGGGCCCTGCAGTGCCTTCTTTGTCCAGGACCCTTCTTCTTAGATGTTCCTAAAGGACAGCACACTGCAGGACAGGGTGTATTTGCAAACAGGAAGGGGACAATAATCCAGCCCAGCAGCACTGCCAGGGAGCAGCAGTGCTTGGTCTTTGCAGAGCTGCTCTCTTGCCACTTCCACACTGTCCTCCTGAGCCCCTTTCTCGCTGTAAGGCCTGAGTGCTCTCTGAGCACAGTCCTGTGGGCTGGAAGCCCTTGGAGCACAGGCAGGGACAGGCCCTGGGAACTTGTGAAGCAGAGCTGGGCTCCCTTCCAGCATCTCCAGGATGCTGTGGCATCTTCTGAGGCCACTGCATGGACTGGGTCACTTCTTCTGTGACCTTGCTCCAGGGCTGGAACTCTCCTGCAGTGACACCATGACACTCCTGCTCTCTGCTTTCCAGGTTTCATTTTTAGATCCAGTCTTCCCCTCCTGCTCACAGGGACATCCTGGGAGTGCTTCAGAGCTGCCATCCTGGGGCAGCTCCTGCCCAGCGTGGGCAGGCACAAGGTCTCTCCCCCTGCTCCTCTCACCTCCCCAGTGCCACTGTTTTCTGCAACCTCCTCATCCTTGCCCAGCACAGCCCTCCTGGCACAGTTGGACACAGCCCTTGTTCTACCCCCTCCTCAGGCACCTGCCCAACCCCCTCATCCACAGCCTGATGGCCAGAAACCTTCAGGGCAGGGAGGCACTGGGGAAAGTGCTGAGGAAACCTTTCAGCTGCACTCAAATCCAATTGGAGGGGTTGGCCTCAAATAAGAAATCCTTTCTCATTCTCCAGAACCACCAGGACAACTTGTGTTGTGTCCTGGGCACTCCTCTGGAAGTGTGGGCTATGGAAAAGGTTTTGGTGTCAGGGCTATTGAGAAGGCTGGGCAGTGTCACTGAGAGACTCTTCCAAACCCTTGGAAAGGCCAGAGCCATCCCAGAGCTTCTTGGGGCCTTGGCAAAGGCAGACATGGCACCAGTCTGCAAACAGGGCAGCAAGGAGAGTTGGTAGAGTTCCAGACTGCTCAGGCTCAGCAGGGAAGGGGATAGGGCAAGTCCTCCTGCAGCCATTCCCAGGCATGGGAAGGACACGGCAGGGATTGCAGAACCCCTGTGGGAGGGAAAAGAAAGGGGATGTTGTGTGCCCAGACTTCATCAAGGCCTTTGACATGGTCTCCTGTGGTCTCCTTATGGCCAGTCTGGTGAGAGCTGGACTGAAGAAGTGGAAGATGGGAAGGTGGGAAGTTGCTGAATGAAGAGGGTCAAACAAAATCCATGGTACCAATTCCTCTTGGCAGCAACTTCCTGATGAAATCCCTCAGTGACCAGCCCTTGACCACCAATGCAGAAGATCTCTCTCTTTAATGTGACAAAATGTATTTTCATGTCCTTTGTGGATGATGCAAAATTTCAGGGAGACCTTAAGCAACATGTCCTGGTTTAAAGACACAGATTGGGGTGGGAACTCCAATAAAACGAACTCACTCCCCTTTTATTCCCCACCAGTACAAGGAGACAAAATACAAGGAGGTATAAGTGAAAAAAATAACAGTTGACTGACAAGAAATATAGCAGAAAAACCAGCAATACCAACAGAACAGTTCAAAGCAACAGCAGAGAGAGAAATTGCCTCCTGTCACCCCCCTGCCCCAACTCCCTTTTGTAAACAGATGAAAACAGGGATCAACGCGTGCTTCCCTTCCCCCTTTTCCCCCTGAATGAACAATGAACAAAAAACAAAACCAGGGGAAAGAGGGGGCAAAGTAAAATCTGGTCTGAGATCAGTTGTGCTGCCCAAGAACACGCTGACTCCAGAGGTGTCCAAGCGGGGCAGAGCCAGCGACTCCGGTCCGTGCGGCGGCGGGGGGGAGGCAGCGGCTCTGCTTGATTCCATGGAGTTCTGGGGAGGCACAGTGGCCCCTTGGTTCCAGGAGGGTCTGAGATGTCTCAGAGTTCTGTTTGTTCCAAAGAGACCCCGCATGTCACAATGGTCCCTTGGTTCCATGGGATTCCACAGTGTCCCTGCATTCCTTTGGTTCCATGAGGCCCTGCAGTGTCACGGTGCCACTTGATTCCGTGACATTACAAAGAATCAGAATGGCCCCTTGATTTAAGGCCAACTGCACATGGGGCTGCCTTAGGGGGAGTGTGGGCACCAAGACAAGGGAGTTGTCACCCCCTGGACTCAGCCCTGGGGTCACCACATCTGGACTGGTCTGTCTGTCTGTGAGGTTCCCCATTCTGGAGGAATGAGGAAGAACTGGAGAGGGTCTAGAGGAGATCTGACAGGATGGAGCTTTTCTACATACTGGAAATAGAATGAAATCTCCACAAAGAGTAGCATGGAAGGTTCAGACTGAAGGTGAGGAAAAAGAAATATCACTCCACGGTGACCCTAGTGCTGCAAGAGGTCACCCAGAGGGAGTCAGGATCAGCCCATGGCTTTGTGTTCCAGGGAACAGCCAGAGCTGGTGCAGAGCCATCAGGGAGGGTCTAGAAATGCTGCTGGGAGGGGGTGGGAAAGCAGGAGGGGTGTGTGCAGCCTGCAAGGCCAGAGCAGCAGCAGGGCCAGGGCAGGACAGGCTGCAGGAGAGATGGCCAAGGGCTCTGGCAGGGCTGCAAGGCCCAAAGGCACCCAGGCCTTTGTCCCCTTGCCTCTGGCAGCTGCCTCTGCCACTCAGGCCACCACAAGCCACTTTCCTGGCAGGTTCTGCCCTTGGGTTCTGCCTCGCCCCTCCCTCAGCAGCCTGGCAGGGGTTGCCCAGTTTTGGGCCTTTGTTGTTCCTCCCCTCCCATCCCAGTGCCCCCCAAACAGCCCTGAGCCAGCCGGGAGGGACAGGATCTGCTGGGCCAGGGCCTGGGGCTCAGCCCTTGGCCTTTGTGCTCCACAAACCCAAGGCAGGCTTTGCTCAGCATTGCAGGGGCCTGCCCAGAGCCTTTGTCTGCCTGCACTCCTGGCCTCCAAGGAGCTGCTCCAAGGAGTCCCTGGGGAGGCTTTGGCAGTGCCTGCCCTCAGTGGGGCCCAGCAATGCTTCAAGGCACTCGGACTTTGGCTTCTGACTTCTTCAGCAGCTGCTTCAATCTTCTCTCAGTACCTCAGGATCATGGGCTGGGCTGCAAACACACCGTGGGGCTCATTAAAATGCAGAAATCCCTCAGGATCTCTTTGTCTTCCTTTAATTGTCTTCAAGGCAATTTCAAAACAAGTCTTCCAAGTTTGTACTTTTTTTTCTTTTAATTCAATTATGGATATTTTTTAGTTCAGAGGAGAGGTGATAGAGGTGTTTTCCAAGTGATCTTGAGGCTGAGTGTCTCCTCAGGAGATCCACACTGACCCTGGATGATCAACCTTGCTCCTCACCCCTCAACCTCACCAGTTCTGACATGGCCCATCTTGGACTGACAGCTGATGCAACTCCAAACACACTGTGGGACCCATTAAAACACTGACAAACAAATTATTTTTCTTTCTTTAATTGTCTTCAAGATGTCAACAATAAATCGGAGTTGTTTTGTAGTTTAGCTAAGGAGGAAGATTTTAAAGTGGACATAATGAAAAATATATATATCTTTATGAAAGGGAATGATTTACACAAAGCCTTGGGATGCAAGAGGATCAGAATGCAAAGGATTTGGACACAAATATAAGGGGGCAAAAGAGATTAGTAGCATTTTATTATTGACCAGTTTAATAGTTATCAAGTGAATCAATAGCATTTGTTAGAATTTTAACAGTGACTGATTGGTATATTCACAACAGCAACATTCCCACCACAGTCAATTCACACCCACACCCAGGCAGAGATGTGTGGACACATCAAGAGCTGGCTGTGGAAAGGTCCCTCTCCCAAATTCTCCTTGTTGTCAGGGAAACACTCCCCCAAATCCCTTTGTGTTTCCCAACAGACAAGGGTCACAGCTGGAGGAGTGTTTGTGGAGGGGGATCAGAATTGTCCTGGGCATCACTGAGGGTCTTTGGAGTGTTGCAAACTGGAGGGTTCCCGAGCTGGGAGAGGCTGCCAGAGGTGTCCCACTGAGAAGGAGGTGCTGGGGAGCTGCCAGGGCCTCCCTCAGCCCCGCTGGGTGTGGGCTCCCAAGGGGACTGGCTTTAGTTATCTGCTCAATTTCCATTCTGGTGTCAGGAATGCCTGGAGTTTCCACAGTATTTGGAAATTCCATTCAAACAGTTCCATTTGGGTTACGATTGAGTCAGGGAATGTTCCAAGGTTTTCAGGGGATGACTCCTTATCCTGTGTTCCAGAGCTCTTACACCCATCCAAATCAGCTGGATGGTTTATTGACAATGTGTCCCGAGGGGCGGCACCTCCGATGCCATAGAAACCCCTGCCCCTGGATTAGGAAACCTTTGGAATTCAGGATCTGTTCCAGTGGAGCATGAAAATGAACAGCAATTTCCCTAAAGCCCAGAGCCCAGCAGAACAAAGGCAGGCCCCATCAGTGTCAGAGCAAAGGTCCCCCATCCCTGTGTCCCTGTGGCCGCTGAGGCGGCAGCGCAGGCCCGAGGCGGTGCCGGGTCCCGGTGCAGCCGGGGCAGAGCGGCGGCTGCGCGAGCGGCAACCCCGGCGGTGAGTGCGGCAGCCCCGTGGGAGCGGCGGCTCCGGGCACAGACGCCGGCGGCAGCCGCTGTGGCTCGTGGAACCGAGTGGCCATTGGGACACTGCAGGGCCTGCTGGAATCCAGGGGCCGGTGGGACACTGGGGAGCCTCTTGGAGCCAAGGGAACCCTGGGATATTTTGGAACATCGTGGAATCAAGGGGCCATTGTGACAGTGAGGGGCCTCATGGAGCCAAAGGAATCCTGGAGAGATAGTGGAAACTCATGAAATCATCAGGGCCATTGTGACACTCCAGAATCTCATGGAACCAAGGATCTCTTGTGACACTGAGGGACCTCATGGAACCAAATGAACCCTGAGAGTTTTTTCAGCCTCATGGAATCAAGGGGCTGTTTCTGGCAGGATGCTCTGCTCTGATAATACCTAAACAATGGTCAGAGAATGCAAACAATGCACACTCTCTGTGATGAGTTACTGCTGGTGTCAAGGTGCTGTTTTTAATGTTGAATTATGCTAACCCCAAAATGCTTCATGAAACTTCAAACACACATCCTGCTTTCTGAAGCAGGATTTGACAGAGAAGCTGCTCCCTGGCCTGCAAATATGTCTGGCAGTCAAATCCTTGATAACTGTAAAAGCCCCGTCCAACTGTCATGTGGCAGATTCTTCCACAGACTTCCTTGAAGTGTGTGGAGCTTCTGCCATGAAGCAGGGACAGCTCTTCATGGTCACTGCCCAGGGGTTAAGTGAAAGAGAGGGAACTACCCCTTGTCGCTGTGGGGTGAGTTACCTCAGTCTCTGCTTCAGGATTGTTTCTTTTTGCTGGCTTTGATCCAATTGATTTAATAGAATGACTTTGATAGACTCCACTGTCTAGTGTACACTATACTGCTAGGAGGTTTTGCCTTTTATACTGTGTAGTAAATAATTCTGATTGAGGTCTTTCATCTGTTCACTTGTCTGGTAAATTGTCTGTTCATTTGTCATAATAAATAATTCATTTTCTAGAAATATTTCTGATTTACCATCACTAAAACCTGCAGGACAAAGTGATTGAATCACACCTCTAGAATTCCTTCTATTGAAACAAAACTCTGAGCTTAAGATTGTACCCAGCCACCGCCAGGCTCCTCTCTGAGAAGGAATTTAGAAAGCAAGGGGGTCCTTTCTGCACCTCGTAGCTCAACGAGACGGCTTCTGCCATCAACTTTGTCTAAGCCTTCCACCCCCCAGCCCCAAGCCGTGACACATGGGCATGTCTTGTGCATGCAGTGCAAACATGGACTCCTGAGCTGGTCATTTGCTGTCCCTCCTTGGAGGGAAGAACAAGCCCAATGGCCTGGGGTGAGAGGCCAGTGCTGGGAGCGGCGCTGGCTGTGCCAGGGCACTGCTGGGTGCCCCCACCCTGAGCACTCCCCCCCTTGTGCTGGTCACTGCTGTTTTCCTCTGCAGGGCGTTGTGTTGGGCACATCCTGGAGAGCAAAGTGGAAAGCAGATTGAAGCTTTGAGGCCCTGGCCTGAGGAGATGCCCCTGCAGGATGGCAGTGCTGCAGAGGTCAGCTCTGTGCCAGCAGTGCCCGTGGCTGTCCCTGCCTGCAGTCCCTGGACAGTCCTGCAGCAGGACTGGGACCGACTGCCAGAGCACTGAGGCCTCCAACAACACAGGGCTCTGCAGGACAGTGTGGAAGGGAAGGGAGAGGAGGCCAGGCAGGAGAAGGGCTGCTGCTCCCTGGCAGTGCTGCTCTGCTGGGACTCTTTTCTGGCCCAGCTCTGCACAGAGGCACTGACCCTGCAGCTGCAGAGAAGTCAGAGAGGAAAGATGTCAGGCAAACAAGCCAATGCAGAGTTCTTTATTTGGTTGAAGCACAGAGTGAGTACAATTGCCAATTTGTACAGCCTCTGGGCCAGGCTAGAAAGGCAAACACTGAATTGAAAATGGTGTTTATATAGATATACTTTTTTACATATATCTTTATATATATAAAGATTTTATGGTGTGAACAAATTCTCACAAAAATAACACCCCTACTAGGAGTAAAAACATAGAGAAGATATGGTGGACCTTTAATGAAGTCCATAAAAGGATTGGCCTTTAATGAGGTCCATAACATGGAGAAGAAGGAGAGTTTATTGCTTCTGAAAAACACTCTGTTATCAGTTTCCTCAGGGCATCCTTGAGCTCCTGGTTCCTGAGGCTGTAGATGAGGGGGTTCAGTGTTGGAGACACCACTGAGTACATGAGTGACACAATAAGATCCAGGGATGGGGAGGAGATGGAAGGGGGCTTCAGGTGGGCAAAGAATAAGGTGCTGATAAACAGGGAGACCACAGCCAGGTGAGGGAGGCAGGTGGAAAAGGCTTTGTGCCGTCCCTGCTGAGAGGGGATCCTCAGCACTGCCCTGAAGATCTGCACATAGGAGAACACAATGAAAATGAAAGACCCAATCATTAGACAGGCACTAAACACAATGAGCCCAATTTCCCTGAGGTAGCCTGAGTGTGAGCAGGAGAGCTTGAGGATGTGTGGGATTTCACAGAAGAACTGGCCCAGGGCATTGCCCTGGCACAGGGGCAGGGAAAATGTACTGGCTGTGTGCAGCAGAGAATAGAGAAACCCAGTGGCCCAGGCAGCTGCTGCCATGTGGGCACAAGCTCTGCTGCCCAGGAGGGTCCCGTAGTGCAGGGGTTTGCAGATGGCAACGTAGCGGTCGTAGCACATGATGGTGAGGAGGAAATACTCTGCTGTGATGAAGAAATAAAAGAAAAAGGCCTGTGCAGCACATCCTGTGTAGGAGATGGTTCTGGTGTCCCAGAGGGAATTGTGCATGGCTTGGGGACAGTGGTGCAGATGCAGCCCAGGTCTGTGAGGGAGAGGTTGAGCAGGAAGAAGCCCATGGGGGTGTGCAGGTGGTGGTCCCAGGCTACGGCGCTGAGGATGAGGCCGTTGGCCAGGAGGGCAGCCAGGGAGATGGCCAGGAAGAGCCAGAAGTGCAGGAGCTGCAGCTCCCGCCTGTCTGCGAGTGCCAGGAGGAGGAACTGTGTCATGGAGCTGCTGTTGGACATTTGCTGCCTCTGGTTATTGTTTTCTGTTGAGGGGAATAAAGACAGAACTGAATTAGGCCAGACTCAATCAGCAAAACATCTTGCATGTCTCATAGCAACTCAACATTCAGGGCCTCTTTTCAGGAAGATCTCTCTGCATCCCTCTCCCCGAGCTCTGGGTTTTGCTGGCTGAAGGGGGCACTGAGAGCAGGGACCCTGGAATGGGCTCCCAAGGAATCCTTCTTGCTGTGCAGTGAGAGGCAACTTGGAGCACAGGGTGACCTCCAATTAAATGCACTTGTGATGTATCAGAGTGTTTCCAGAACTGCTGGTCACAGTTTGCCCAAGCACAGAACACAGAGAGGGGATTTGGGGGACTTGATTTTGTTCGAATTCCTCTTGCCAGGAGGAGTTTGGATGGTTGAAATTTCTGACATTTCTCATGTGCTCCAAGGGAAATCTTGTGAGTCCTGAGAGGCAAAGGGATGGTCTCTTGGTGCAGAGACAAGAGCTGGCCATCTTTCCTGTTCACAGCTGCCCCTGGCTGGCAGCTTGGAGCTAAAGGGGGATCACCCTTAGGAATTCCCTTAAAAAAAGTAACAAGGCACTTCTAGGAGCAGAGGAATCCTGGTTCAAAGATCAGATTGACAGAATCCTTGCCTTTCCTCAGGATGCCTGATTAGGATCTCATCTTTCTCCTCCCAGACTGCCACACACAGGGATCATTGCAGCTCCCAAGTGCGGCTGCCCAGGGCATTTCCATGGATTTAGCACTGAGGAGTTTTCTCCATGGGGATCCTGTGCAGCACAGAGATCCTATGGCAGAGCTGAGCCCTTCTGGAGGGCACCTGCAGCCCTGCAGGACACCCAGGCAAACAGCTGAAGACCCTGAAGGTGCCTGGAGGGCACTTGGGCACTTGGCTCCCACAGACACATCCCCACAGCAGCACCCAAAGGGTTTGTGTCTGGACAGGAATCTGCCACCCCCAAACCCCACAGTGGCTCAGAAAACCCACTGGTGAGAACAAGGAGAGCCCAGGCAGCAGGGGATGGCAGGGAAATGCCACAGTGCTGCTGCCAAGGGAAGGGGTCTGTGCCACAGGGACAGCAGGGAGGGGCCCACATCCCCCTGCCCAGCCCTTGTGGCAGCAGCTGCCTCTCCCTGCCTGCCTGTCTCTGGGTGAGGAGCTGTTCCTGCCAGCAGCCCCTCCCTGTGCCCAGCTCAGCTCCCTGCCAGTGCTGCCAGAGCCATCCCCAGCCCAGTGCCCAGGGGCAGCTCTGCCTGGGCAGGGGCTGCAGAGCAGATCCCAGACAGCCTGCGGTGGCTGGGAAGGGGGAGGTGTTCTGGGGGGATGTGCTTCCTGAGAAGGGCCCCTGGAAATGGAGGAGGTGGAGCTGAAGCTGTGAGGAGCCCTGAGCCTGCAGCTGAAGGGCCCTGCCCAGCCCTGCCCTGCCCTGAGGGGTCACTCCTTCCACCCACCCCTTCTCCCCCAGCCCCATGGCTACTCCTTGGCCGGGCTGAGAGCTGACCCTGGCAGGCAGCAGAGTCCCTGCCCCAGCACACAGAGCCCTGGGGGCAGGACCCTGCTCTGCCCCACAGCCCTGGGCACCCCTGGCTGCACTCCCACCTTCCCACCCCACAGCCAGCCCTGCTACAGGGAACCTTCTTGCCCTGGGCCTCTGATGGGGCAGCAGCAAGTCCTGCTCTGCAGCAGCTTCTCCTGCTGCACCCCAGCAAATCCAGCAGAGCCATCCTGACAGCTCCTGCCACTGCTGCCATTTGGCAGCTGGGAGAGGCACTTGCAGGAACTCACCTGCCCTGCTCTGCAGCCAGAGCCTGACCCTGGCAAAGGGCTGGCAAGGTTCCTGCCCTGAGCAGCTCTGCCCTGTCCTCCCAGCCCAGGATCCCTTGAACCTCCTGCTCCCTTCTCCTCTCTGCCCTTGCTGCCTGCAGCTCCTGCCCTGCTCTGCCATATGGCCACTTCCCCTGCACTGCAGCAACTGGGAGAGTCCTGCTGAAAGATCCTAGAAGCTGTGGGATGTGGTAGCTTTAGGAGATCCCTCCAGGAAGGCAAGTTGAACTTTCCTACAGCCAGAGAATTCTTCATTCAAATGCTGTGAAGGTTTCTCACGTAGCGAGAGCTCAGTCACCTCCCAGCCCAGGTTGCCTCTCATCTCTCTGCCTTCTCTCCTGTGCCCTGGGTGCTGCAGGCAGTGCCCTCAGCCCTGCTGGGCTGTGCAGAGGAGCTGCTCACCAGCAGAGCTGTCTCTTTGAAGCTCTTCTTGCTTGCCAGGAGCTCCCTGTGTGCCAGGAGCCCGGCCCAGCTCAGCAGCACAGCAACAGCCCCAGGCAGCCCTTTCTCTGCCCCCCTGGGCTCCCTCCAGCTGTCCCTGGGGCTCCAGGGGAACCTGCTGGCACACAGCTGAAGGAAATAATGATGTGCCTTCTCTCAGCTGGGCACAGACACTTCTTTTAGCACTGTCATTTCTCCAAACACACACAAAGTCCAAGAGTCCCCTTTTCATGTCCCATCATTAGACAGGAAACCCAGACAGTGCCCAGGAGGGATCCCCTTCACCTGCACTGAGGGAAGGGACTCAGCTGAGTCAACAGAGGTGTCTCCTTGTGGCTCTGCAGACCTGGGGCCAGAAGGACACTCAGCTCCCTCCACAACCCCCATGGGCTGGGATTCCTCCTGCCCCACTTCAGTGGGCCCAAAACAGGCCCCTGCAGTGACTCCTTGTCCCAGCTCCCATGGCAATGAATGAAGACCAAAGCCAGGAGTGACCTGCTGAGACACAAAGCCCTGGTTCCTTCTGAGGGGCCAGAGGTGACCAAGATTCCTGCTGGGAACTGCAGGCTCCAATGGAGCAGTTCCTAGGGACAGGGCAGCAGCTGTGGGATCTTCTTGGAGGCTGCTGGGACATTGCTTTGGCCAACTTCAGTGGCAGAAGGTGCCCACATGTAGCACAGGGGAACCTGTCACTGTTCCTTCTGTCCAGGGCAGCCCATGGAGGTGCTCAGGTGACCAAATGGAGTCAGGTGGCACAGGGAGAGAGGTCTCTCTCCTGTTCTTTATCAGGGTATTTTCTACATGTCCTCAGAGTACAATGGCAGTTGTCTCCTGGACATCCCTTCACTGCTGAACCTCATTCAGGGCAGCAGAGCCTGGACTGAACAGCCAAAGAGGGGCCTGTAGTGCAGGGGAGATGCCAGGGCTCTGCAGCACAAGTGCAGCAGCTGCCATGGACAGCACAGGGCCTGTGCAGGGACCCCATCCCCATTCCCAGCAGTTGTGGGACAGGCACCACCCAGGGCTTCTCAGACACATTGGGGGCCTTTGGGGCAGGGAGTGAATCCCAGCCCTGCAGGGACACAAAGGCTGTCCCTTCTCTGCCCAGCCAAGGCCGGGCCAGGCACGAGTCCAAATCCCATCAGCCCAGGCTGTCCACACTTGTTCCCTCCCTCTGCTGGCTCTTCTCTCCCCCAGCATTTCAGCAGCATGTGCTGATCTCCTCAGGGATCAGGCCTGGGATTTTCCCCCGGGCCTGAGTCCCAGCACGTCCACCCCCAAGGCCATTGTCAGCAAAGCCTCTGCACAGCCCAGCTCTCGGGGCTTTCAGAGCAGCTTTCCCCACTGCAAGTCTGTTCTTACCCCGGTGCCCCCGCTGAGGGGCTGCAGCCAGACAGGCCCCAATGCCCTGCGTGTGGGGCACAGGCAGGAGGAGCTGCAGCCCCAAGTCTCTCTGCATTCCACTTGCAGGCAATAACAGCCCAGGCCTGCTGAGACAGTTCCCAGGTTGCAGGTCTGTGATGGGTTGGGAGAGAAGGCCAAGGAGACACAGGAGAGAAAGAGCAGGAGAGAGGTGTCCTCAGTGGGAAGGAGCTTCTTGGACCTGTGGAGCTGCTCTAGGGGATGAACAACTTGGGTGAACTTTTGTGGGTGAGGGTCAGAGGAGAGAGTGGTTTGGGTGACATTGTGGAGTGAGACAAAGAGCCCATTCCAGTTGTCTTTGATAACCCTGGAATTCACTGGAAAGGCACCATGACAGGATGCAAAGAGTCCCAGAGGTTTGTACAGAGTCTTGGTGAAGACACCCCTTGGGACACAGGCCTTTAGAGCACAGCTGGCAGGTTGGTGGACAAGGGGGAGGCTCATCTGCATCTGCTTCTCTCCAAGAGGAACCAAGAGGTTACCATAGTAACTGACTGTAGCTATGGGAATGTATGCTGGTTGCCATGGTGACCGACCATAGCAACAGGAATGTATGCTGGTTGCCATGATAACTACCCATAGCAATGGAAATGTCTGATGGTTGCCATGGTAACCGACCATAGCACTGGGAATGTATGCTGGTTGCCATGGTAACTGACTGTAACAACAGGAATGTATTCTGGTTGCCATGGTAACCGACCATAGGAATGTGACTTTATGATGGTTGCCATGGTAACCGAGCATAGCAATGCGAATCTGTGATGGTTTCCATGGTAACAAACCGTTACAATGGAAATATGTGATGGTTGCCATGGTGACTGTAGCAACAGGAATGATTGATGCTTGCTGTGGTAAATGACCGTAGCAATGGGAATGTATGATGGTTGCCATGGTAACTGACTGTACCAAAGGGAAATATGATGGTTGCCATGGTAAGTGACCATAGCAGTTTGAATGTATGATGGTTGTCATAGTAACTGACCACAGAAGCGGGAATGTATGCTGGTTACAATGGTAAACGACCGTAGCAGTGGGAAGTATGATGGTAACCATGGTAACTGACTGTAGAAATGGGACCGTATGCTGGTTGCCATGGTAACCGACTGTAACAATGGGAATGTATGCTGGTTGCCATGGTAATCGACCATAGCAGTAAGAATGTATGATGGTTGCCATGGTAACTGACTGTAGCAACTGAAATGTGTGATGGTTGCCATGGTAACTGTAGAGAAAACTGTATGCTCGTTGCCATGGTAACTGACCATACCAACGGGAGTGTATGATGGTTGCCATGGTAACTGACCATAGCAACGAGACTGTATGATGGTTGTTATGGTAACTGACTGTAGCAATGGAAATGTATCCTGATTGCAGGGTAACTGACCATAGCAACAGGAATGTATGATGGTTGCCATGGGAACCGACTGTACCAGTGGGAAGTATTATGGTTCCTGTGGTAACTGACTGTAGCAATGGAAATGTATGCTGGTTGCCGTGGTAACCAACCATAGCAATAAGAATGTATGATGGTTGCCATGGTAACAGGCGAAAGCAATGGAACTGTGTGATGGTTGCCATGGTAACTGACTAACGCAATGGGAAATGTATGATAGTTGCCATGGTAACCAACCATGGCATAAAGAATGTATGCTGGTTGCCATGGTAACTGACTGCAGCAATGGGAAGTATGATGATTGCCATGGTAACTGACTGTAGCAATGGGAATGTATACTGGTTGCCATGGTAACCAACCATAGCAGTGGGAATGTATGATTGTTGCCACGGTAACTGACTGTAGCAATGGAAATGTGTGATGGTTGTCATGGTAACTGCCCTTAGCAATGGGAATGTATGGTAGTTGCTGTGGTAACTGACCATGGAAATGAGAATATATGCTGTTTGCCATGGTAACTGACCACAGCAGTGGGAATGTATGGTGGTTGCCATGGTAACTGACCGTATCAATGCGACTGTATGACGGTTGCCATGGTAACTCACCGTAGCAATGGGAATGTGTGATGGTTGCCATGGTCACCGACTGTAGTGACAGGAATGTATGATGGTTGCCATGGCAACCAACTGTAGCAATGGGAATGTGTGATGGTTACAATGCTCACCGACTGTACTGACAGGAATGTATGATGGTTGCCATGGTAACTGACTGTACCAGTGGGAAGTATTGTGGTTACCATGGTAACTGACTGTACCATTGGGAAGTATGCTGTTTGCCACAGTAATTGACTGTAGCAATGGGAATGTATTATGGTTGGCATGGTAACCGACCATAGCAATGACAATGTATTATGGTTGCCATGGTAACTGACTGTGGCAATGAGAATGTATTCTATTTGCCATGGTACCTGACCATAGCAATGGGAATGCATGCTGGTTGTCATGGCAACTGTGATTTACTTAGACTATGAGCATGATATTTTCATCTGCAAAAACATTAGTGAGTGCCCAGAGATCTCACAAGATGGGGTTTAAACGTCTCAAGCACATGAGCACTAGAGAGGGGCTAAGGAGCTGTGGCCTCACTGGTGTGGAGACTGAGGACAGCAGAAGACAGCCCTGAGAGGGCTTGAAGGGAGGATTTAGAGATGGTGGATCCTTTTGTCAGAGCAGAAAAGAGCATGAGAAAGAAAGAATTAATGCCAAGTGCAGCTGGGGAGGTCCCAAGTAGACATGAGTGTATCGGGGAGGGGTTACTTTATCAGGGAAAAGGTCCGAGATATACAGACTCGAAAAACGGACACCGTTGCTAGTTCAACAGAAAAAACCAATATTTATTACAAAAAGGTGGCCAAGAAAATGAACAAACCCAAAAGGGAGGAACGAGGAGAGGAATAAGCCCCCAGCACGATCTCCCCAGTTACCCAGCTGTTGCCCATAAAGTTATCTTACCAACCTAGCATACCTATAATTACCCACAGCAGGAGCAGCATCCTCGGAGAGTCAGTAAGTTAACAAGCTGGCAAGCGCCAAAAGGCAACGTTGTCCTTGAAGTAAACTAGCTCTCGCCAAGGAAGCACTATCTGCTTTTTAAACAATTAATTGAGAGACCACAACCTCCCAGGTGTGGCCAGCACTGCCCCGCCAGAGGCCCTCAGTCCCACCCCCGGTTATGTCAGTGCATCTCTTCTGTGCACGTGTGAGAACGTTGGAAATCCACACATGCATGTGCAGAGTGTTTTGGGGGTCTACCTTAACTGAGTCTGGGGTCAAGCCTTCCTCACTTCATCATCACTTTCTCCTCCAAATGCCCTTGACGGAAAAGTAACCAATCACAGAACACCAATTTAAACACTTTATACAAAAATCTCTCTTCAAGGACAGCTTTCCCATTTATCAGTGCTTGCTTTCCCATAACTTGGCAGGGAAAGAGCAAAGCTTTCACAAGTGGCAGGACCAAACACAGACCAAAAGTATCAGCATAAATTCCCCCTGGTACACATGAGGAAAAAGGAATTTCACTCCATGGAAAATGCTGTGCTGGAACACGTCACCCAG
>NW_024103849.1:0-15340 GCF_003945595.2 Pipra filicauda | reverse complement strand
TTTCTGCAGCGTCCCAGGGTTCCTTTTGTTCCATGGGGAGCTGCAGTGTCACAATGAGCCCTGAATTCCCTGAGTTTTCCCAGGGTGACAGTGCTCCCTTGATTCCATGAGATTGCCCAGTGTCCCAGGGCTCCTTTGGCTCCAGAAGGCTCTGCAGTGTCACAATGGTCCTTGGTTCCATGAGGTTCCACCATGTCCTTGCTGGAACATGCGTGGCTGTAATGCTGCCCCACCTGCAGAGCTGCCTCCAGCTCTGGGCTCCAGCACAGGAAGGACATGGACCTGCTGGAGCGAGTGCAGAGGGGAGCAGCAAGAGGATCAGAGGGATGGAGCAGCTCTGCTGTGAGGAAAGGCTGAGAGAACTGGGATTGTTGAGGCTGGAGAAGAGAAGGCTTTGGGGTGACCTAATTGTGGCCTTCCAGTGCCTGAAGGGAGCCAACCAGAAAGATGGAGAGAGACTTTGGACAAGGGCCTGGAGTGACAGGACAAGGGGCAGTGGCTTCACATGGATAGAGGGAAGGGCTGGGGGAGATAGTAGGAAGGAAATCTTGAATCTGAGGGTGCTGAGATGCTCTTTAAGGTCCCTCCCAAGCCAAAGCATCCCATGATTGTGGGACTGGTGGGTGAGGTGGTGGTCGGAGCCGTCTGGGGCACAGGGACCCAAAATGAGGGAGTTTTCCATTGTGGGGGAAGGAAGGAGGGGGCAGCAGAACTGACCCCTTGGACACCTGGCAGGCAGGCTTTGCCTGGAAGCTGGTGATGGGGAGCTGAGTGAAGCCCCCACAATGCAGGAGGAAATGGTCAGTGACCTGCTCTGCCAGTGAGACCCCCCCAAGTGCCTGGGCCCACATGGGATGCAGCCAAGAGTCCTGAGGGAGCTGGAGAAAGAGCTGGCCAAGCCACTCTCACTCATTCCCAGCAGTGCTGCACAACTGCACAAGTCCCAGCTGACTGACAACAAGCAAATGGGATGTCCATGCACAGGAAGGGCCCAAAGGAGGATCTGGGGAACTCCTGGCCTGTCCCATTGGCCTCAGGACCAGGGAAGTCCATGCAGCAGATCCTCCTCAGTGCCATCCCATGGCAGGGGCAGGACAACCAGGGGATCAGGCCCAGCCAGTGTGGGGTTGGGAAAGGCAGGTCCTGCCTGACCAACCTCATCTCCTTCTCTGATAAAGGACCCACTCAGCAGCTGGGGGAAAGGCTGGGATGTGTCTCTGTGGAATTCCAGAAAGCCTTTGGCACCATCTCCCCCAGCATCTCCTGCACAAACTGGCTGCTCATGGCTTGCCCGGGGAACTGTTTGCTGGGTGACAAAGTGTCTGATGGCCCAGGGAGTGGTGGGGAATGGAAGGAAATCCAGGTGGGGCCGGTCACTAGTGGGGTTCCCAAGGGCTCAGGGTTGGGGCTGATCCTGTTTCACATCGTTCTTGATGATCTGGGCCAGGGGATCGAGTGCCCCCTCAGGAAAGTCGTGGACAACACCATGTTGGGTGTGAGTGTGGATGTGCTGGAGGGCAGGAAGGCTCTGCAGAGGGATCTGGACAGGCTGGATCAATAAGGCCAAGTGTCAGGGTCTGCCCTTGGGTCCCAACAACCCCCTGGAACGCTCCAGGCTGGGGGCAGAGGGGCTGGAGAGCTGCTCAGCAGGAAGGGACTTGGGGGTGCTGCTTGACAGGGGCTGGATATGAGGCAGAGTGTGCCCAGGGGGGCAAGAAGGCCAAGGGCATGGTGGCCTTTGTGGAGAAGAGTGTGGCCAGCAGGAGCAGAGAACTGATTGCCCCTCTGTGCTGGGCACTGGGGAGGCCCCACCTGGAGTGCTGTGTCCAGTTGTGGCCCCTCAGTGCCAAAAGGCCCTTGAGGGGCTGGAGCGTGTCCAGAGAAGGGACCGGAGCTGGGGAAGGCTCTGGAAAACACGTCTGCTGAGGGACGGCTGAGGAAACTGGGCTGGTTGAGTGTGGAGAAGGGGAGGCTCAGGGGGGACCTCATTGCTCTCTGCAATGACCTGAAAGGAGGTTTTAGTGGGGTGGGGGTTGGTCTCTTCTGCCAAGTCTATAGTGAAAGGTTGTGAGGGAATGACCTTAAATTGCATTGGGCAAGGTTCATATTAGATATTAAAGAAACCTTTTTCCCCTGAGAGAGTGTTCAGGCATTGGAACAAGTAGCCCAGGGAGGTGGTGCAGGAAGTGTTCAGATGTTGGGCTGACCTTGGCTGGACACCATGTGCCCTCCCAGCCACTCTATCACTCCCCTTCCCAGCGGGACAGGGGAGAGAGTAAGGTGGAAAAAAAAAAATAGTGAGTTAAGGCAGTTTATTTAAAGCAAAGCGATGCTTGTGCACACAGAAGCCAAAGACAGCAGGGTTTGTTCTCTGCTTCCCATGAGCAGCCATGGTCGGCCACTCCCGAGGAGCAGGGCTTGGGTCCGCGGGACGGTTCCTCAGCAGGCAGCCATCAGACAATGAATGCCCCCCTCCTGCTCCCTGCCTCAGCTTTTAGAGCTGAGCTGACCTCCCATGGGCTGCAATGTCCCTTGGCTCAGTTGGGCTCAGCTGGCCTACTTGGGTCCCCTGCCAGGCTCTTGCCCTCAGCTAAGGAAGGAATGTCCCAGTGTTGGTGCTGTGCTCAGCAGGGGCCAAAACACTGGGGTGTTCTCAACCCCCTTCCAGCTGCCAATGCCAAGCCCAGCCCTGGGAGGGCTGCTGTGGGGAACTGAACTGCAGCTCAGCCAGACCCAACCCAAATATCTATGGCACATATTCTATAGAATCCATCCTTAGGTGTTGTGTGATAGATCTATAAGAGATTACAAATGATAAGCAATAATAAGGCAAGTGTCCTCCTTAGGGAAAAACCCCCTCCCTACCTACTGCCTGGGTTTGTTCCCTGGGGGTCTCTGCAGCAGCAAGCACAGCCCCACACTGACTGCTCTGGGCTGTGCAGGCATTTGTGGTTCTGCCTGTCTCACACACCCCCAACCTTGGGATGGATCTGGATGTGGCTGGATGTGATGTCGCAGGGGAGATGTGATTTTGTATGATGGATGTGATGTCACAGGGTAGGTGTGGTGTCATAAGGGAGATGTGATGACATATTATGGTTGTGACGTTGGTAGATATGATGTCACAGAAAGGATGTGATGTCACAGGGGAACTCTGATGTCACGAGGAGGATGCAATGTAATTTGGGAAATGTGATGTCACAGGAAGAATGTGATGTCATATGATGGGTGCCAAATCATAGGAGAGCTGTGATGTCACAGGGGAGCATGTCACGTCACAGGGATGACAGGATATCACAAGAGAGATATGGTATCATATGAAGGATGTGACATCATAGGGGAGATGTGATGTCATAGAAAGGCTATGATGTCATAGGGGAACTGTGATGTCACAAAAAGGATGTGATGTCACAGGGGAGGACCTGACATCACAGGCATGATATGATATCACAGTATAGGTTTGATGTCACAGGGGAGGTGTGATGTCATAGGGGAGATGTGATGTCATATTATGGTTGTGATGTCACAAGGATGGATGTGATGTCAGGAGGAGGTGTGATGTCACAGGGAGGACATGATGTCACAGGAAGGATGTGATGTCACAGGAAGGATGTGATGTCATGGGGATGACGTGCATTCACAGGGATTCTATATCACAGAAAAGATGTGATGTCATATGATGGACGTGATGTCATATGGGAGATTTGATGTCAAAGAAAAATGTGATGTCATAGGGGAGCTGTGATGTCACAGGGGCAATGTGATGTCATGGGGAGGATGGGTTGTCACAGGGCAGGTGTGATGTCAGAGGGATGATATGATATCACTGGAGAGATGTGATGTCATATGATGGATGTGACATCATAAAGGAGCCTTGATGTCACAACAAGGATATGATGTCACAGGGGAGGTGTGATGTCACAGGGAGGATTTGATGTCACAGGCGAGCACGGGATGTCACAGGGATGATATGATATCACAGAAGAGATGTGACATCACAGGAAGGGTATGATGTCACTGGGCAACTGTGATATCATGGGGAGGTGTGATGTCATAGGGGAGATGTGATGTCACAGGGGAGGATGTGATGTCGCAGGGATTATTTGATATCACAGGAGAGGTGTGATGTCATATGATGGATGTGATGTCATACGGGAAATGTGATGTCACAGGGTTGATGTGTTATCATAGGGAGCTGTGATGTCACAGGGACGATGTGAGGTCACAGGGGAGCACGTGACATCACAGTGATATGATATCACAGGATATATGTGATGTCATATGATGGATGTGATATCATAGGACAGATGTGATGTCACAGGGGAGCTGTGATATCACATGAAAAATGTGATGTCACAGGACCGATATGATGTCATAGGGGAGATGTGGATGTCACAGGACGGATGTGATGTCACAGGGAGGATGTTATGTCACAGGGGAGCTGTGATGTCACAGGGGAGGACATGACATCACAGGGATGATCTGATATCACAAGGGAGATGTGATGTCTTATGATGGATGTGACGCCATAGGGAAGATGTGATGTCTCAGGAAGGACGTGATGTCACAGAGCAGGTGTGATATCATGGAGAGGATGTGATGTCACAGGAAAGATCTGATGTCACAGGGGAGCTGTGATTGTAACCGTTCGTTTGGATACATGTCCAGAATAAAGACATGTGCCAGAAATACTCAAACACACAAAATATCTTTTATTACAGTGAGAATAATAATAATAATAAACTTAGCAAGAGGAATCAAAAACTAAAAAAGGATACAACATAACTACCTTATCGGGTGGCATTAAAACAAATACTACAAACAGCATTTAATACAGTATTAACTAGTGAAAAGGGATACCAAGAAAGGATCTTAACACAATATTATGGATAACACGATATTGGTTAGTAAAAAGGGAAACTAAAGGAAAAATACCATAAACATAAAAGGGGAATTAAAGGAACACTAAAAGGATATTTAAAAGTTTGTTCTCTCAGTTGCTTACTATCAATAACCTGTGCTTACCCACACAGACAGGCCAGGGCTGCCAGGATCTGCAGCAGCTGGTCGGTGCCCGTGCTTAGCGGGCGTCCCCGCAGAGCAACACAGTCTCCATGGCAGGATGAGGATCGCTCACCCCAGCAGTCCTGACACCCCATTTTATCAGCTCCACATTACACCACGTAGGGCCAGTACCCAGTATAAGGTGATGCCTGAGTGGCAGCCAAACCCCGCCTGTTCATCACCTGATAGCAACAGTCTGTGCATGCCCTGCTGTAGGGCAAGGGGCGAGTGACCCCTGCCCACATCATCTTCCTCCCATCATCATCTTTCTCACCCCTATGTATGACCTCTACCATTGTGTTTCAAGGGTAGATGTATCTATCTTGCAATATGTAGCAAAACCAAGGAAGAACTCAGCTCTGATAATAGGGGATATCAAGCTGACTTGCTAAAAAGCACAATGGACCTTACAATTAACCTGTGCCATGAAGTTACATTGTACCATACTCTGGCTGGTTTCACATCCTAATATGATTCCTTTCTCACGCCTCTATGCTCCATTGATCATCTAATTCAAAAGTACGCCCGTTACATGGCACCTTTTGTCTGGCAGGAATCTTCATTTGGATTCAATTTTTCAGGAGGTGGGACAAGCCATTGTAGTACAGTGCTGAAAAAAGGGAACAGCAGCTCTTTCCACCAGGAAAAAAAGTCTGAATCCTTTGGTTTCAGGTCCAGTTGTTGGGGCAGCCTTGGCACTTTTGGGGCAGCAAGAGTTTTCTGTGGTGGCACCTTTTGTATGGCAGGAATCTTCATTTACATTAAATTTTCCAGGAGGTGGGACAGGCCATTGCAGCGCAGGGCTGAGAAAAGGGAACAGCAGCTCTTTCCCTAAGGAAAAAAAGTCTGGAAGCTTTGGCTTCAGGTGTAGTTGTTGAAGCAACCTGGGCACTTCTTAGGCAGGACGAGTTTTCTGTGGTGGCACCTTTTGTCTGGCAGGAATCTTCAGTTGGAGTAAATTTTTCAGGAGGTGGGACCGGCCATTGCAGAGCCGGGCTGAAAAAAGGGAACAGCAGCTCTTTCCACCAGGAAAAAAAGTCGGGAAGATTTGGTTTTGAGGTGGAGTTGTTGGGATAGTCTAGGCACTTCTTGGGCAACAAGAGTTTTCTGTGGTGGCACCTTTTGTCTAGGAGGAATCTTGATTTGGATTCAAAATTCCAGGAGGTGGGACCGGTCATTGGAGTGCAGGCCTGAAAAAAGGGAACAGCAGCTCCTTCCACCAGGAAAAAAAGTCTGGAAGCTTTGGCTTCAGGTGGAGTTGTTGGAGAAGCCTGGGCATTTCTGGGTCAGAAAGAACTTTCTGTGGTGGTACCTTTTATGTGGCAGGAATCTTCATTTAGAGAAAATTTTCCAGGAGGTGGGACCGGCCACTGCAGCGCAGGCCTGAAAAAAGGGAACAGCAGCTCTTCCACCAGGAAAAAAGCCTGGAAGCTTTGGCTTTGAGGTCCAGTTGGTGGGGCAGCCTGGGCACTTCTTGGGTAGCAAAGAGTTTTCTGTGGTGGCACCTTTTTTCTGGCAGGAATCTTCAGTTGGATTCAATTTTCCAGGAGGTGGGACCGGCCATTGGAGTGCAGGCCTGAAAAAAGGGAACAGCAGCTCCTTCCACCAAGAAAATAAGTCTGGAAGCTTTGGCTTCAGGTGCAGTTGTTGGGGTAGTCTGGGCACTTCTTGGGCAGCAAAAGTTTTCCGTGGTGGCACCTTTTGTCTGGCAGGAATCTTCTGTTGGAGTAAATTTTCCAGGAGGTGGGAAAGGCCATTGCAGCGCAGGGCAGAAAAAAGGGAACAGCAGCTCTTTCCCTAAGGAAAAAAAGTCTGGAAGCTTTGGCTCTGAGGTGCAGTTGTTGGGGTAGTCTGGGCACTTCTTGGCCAGGAAGAACTTTCTGTGGTGGCACCTTTTGTCTGGCAGGAATCTTCATTTGAATTCAAAATTCCAGGAGGTGGGACCGGCCATTGCAGCGCAGGGCAGAAAAAAGGGAACAGCAGCTCTTTCCACCAGGAAAAGAAGTCTGGAAGCTTTGGCATTGAGGTGCAGTTGTTGGGGCAGCCAGGGCACTTCTTTGGCAGCATGAGTTTTCTGTGGTGGCACCTTTTGTCTGACAGGAATCTTCATTTAGAGTAATATTTCCAGGAGGTGGGACCGGCCATTGCAGCGCAGAACTGAAAAAAGGGAACAGCAGCTCTTTCCCTAAGGAAAAAAAGTCTGGAAGCTTTGGCTTTGAGGTGTAGTTGTTGGAGCAGCCTAAACACTAATTGGGCAGCAGGAGTTTTTTCTGGTGGCACCTTTTGTCGAGAAGGAATCTTCATTTGGATTCAAAATTCCAGGAGAAGGGACCAGCCATTGCAGCGCAGGGCAGAAAAAAGGGAACAGCAGCTCTTTCCCTAAGGAAAAAAAAAACTGGAAGCTTTGGTTTTGAGGTGCAGTTGTTGGGGCAGCCTGGGCACTTCTTGGGCAGCAAGACCTTTCTGTTTTGGCACTTTTGTCTGGCAGGAGAATCTTCATTTAGCGGAAAATTTCCAGGGAAGTGCGACAGGCCATTGCAGCGCAGCCCTGACAATAAGGGGGAACAGCAGCCTCTTTTCCACCCGGAAAAACAGGACTGGCCCTTGCTTCCGGTGCAGTTGTTTGGGGCCAGCCTGGGAACTTCTTGGGCAGCAAGAACTTTCTGTGGTGGCACCATTTGTCGGGCAGGAATCTTCATTTGGATTCAATTTTTCAAGAGGTGGGACGGGCCATTGCAGCGCAGGGCTGAAAAAAGGGAACAGCAGCTCTTTCCACCAGGAAAAAAAGTCTGGAAGCTTTGGCTTTGAGGTGCAGTTGTTGGGGCAGCCTAAACACTTCTTGGGCAGGAAGAGTTTTCTGTGGTGGCACCTTTTGTCTGACAGGAATCTTTATTTGGATTGAATTTTTCAGGAGGTGGGACCGGCCATTGCAGCGCAGGGCTGAAAAATGGAACAGCAGCTCTTTCCCTAAGGAAAAAACAACTGGAAGGTTTTTTGGGCTCAGGTTTGTAATTGTGGGGCAGCCTGGTCACTTCTTGGGCAAAAGACCTTTCTGTGGTGGCCACCTTTTGTCTGGCAGGATTCTTCCTTTAGCGAACATTTTTCTAGGAGGTTGCGGACGGCCATGCAGCGCAGGGCAGAAAAAAGGGAACAGCAGCTCTTTCCACCAGGAAAAAAAGTCTGGAAGCTTTGGCTTTGAGGTGCAGTTGTTGGGGCAGCCTTGGAACTTCTTGGGCAGGAAGAACTTTCTGTTGTGGTACCTTTTGTCTGGCACGAATCTTCATTTGGATTCAATGTTCCAGGAGGTGGGACCGGCCATTGCAGCGCAGGGCTGAAAAAAGGGAACAGCAGCTCTTTCCATCAGGAGAAAAAGGCTGGAAGCTTTGGCTTCAGGTGTAGTTGGTGAAGCATGGGCACTTCTTGGGAAGGAAGAGTTTTCTGTGGTGGCACCTTTTGTCTGGCAGGAATCTTTTGTGGGATTTAATTTTTCAAAAGGTAGGACAGGACATTGCAGCGCAGGGCTGAAAAAGGGAATAGCAGCTCTTTCCACCAGGAAAAAAAGGCTGGAAGCTTTGGCTTTGAGGTGCAGTTGTTGGGGCAGCCTGGGCACTTCTGGGGCAGCAAGAGCTTTCTGTGGTGGCACCTTTTGTCTGGCAGGAATCTTCATTTGCATTGAATTTTTCAGGAGGAGGGACAGGCCATTGCAGCGCAGGGCTGAAAAAAGGGAACAGCAGCTCTATCTCTAAGGAAAAAAAGTCTGGAAGCTTTGGCTTTGAGGTGCAGTTGTTGGGGCAGCCTAAACACTTCTTGGACAGGAAGAGTTTTCTGTGGTGGCACCTTTTGTCTGACAGGAATCTTTATTTGGATTCAATTTTTCAGGAGGTGGGACCGGCCATTGCAGCGCAGGGCTGAAAAATGGAACCGCAGCTCTTTCCCTAAGGAAAAAAGTCTGGATCCTCTGGCTTCAGGTACAGTTGTTGGGGCAGCCTGGGAACTTCTTGGGAAGGAAGAATTTTCTGTGGTGGCACCTTTTGTCTGGCAGGAATCTTCTGTTGGATTTAATTTTTCAAAAGGTGGGACAGGCCATTGAATCACAGGCCTGAAAAAAGGGAACAGCAGCTCTTTCCACCAGGAAAAAAAGTCGGGAAGCTTTGCTTTCAGGTGTGGTTGGTTGGGCAGCCTGGGAACTTCTTGGGCAGCAAGAACTTTCTGTGGTGGCACCATTTGTCTGGCAGGGATCTTCATTTGGATTCAATTTTTCAAGAGGTGGGACGGGCCATTGCAGCGCAGGGGTGAAAAAAGGGAACAGCAGCTCTTTCCACCAGGAAAAAAAGTCTGGACGCTTTGGCTTCAGGTGCAGTTCTTGGGCCATCCTGGGCACTTTTTGGCCAGGAAGAACTTTCTGTGGTGGCACCTTTTGTCTGGCAGGAATCTTCATTTAAATTCCATTTTCCAGGAGGTGGGACCAGTCATTGCAGAGCAGGGCTGAAAAAGAGAACAGCAGCTCTTTCCCTAAGGAAAAAAAAAACTGGACGCTTTGGCTTCAGGTGTAATTGGTGGGGCAGCCTGGGCACTTCTTGGGCAGCAAGACCTTTCTGTGGTGGCACCTTTTGTCTGGCAGGAATCTTCATTTAGAGGAAATTTTCCAGGAGGTGGGACCGGCCATTGCAGCGCAGGCCTGAAAAAAGGGAACAGCAGCTCTTTCCCTAAGGAAAAAAAGTCAGGAAGCTTTGGCTTTGAGGTGCAGTTGTTGGGGCAGCCTGGGCACTTCTTGGGCAGCAAAGAGCTTTCTGTGGTGGCACCTTTTGTCTGGCAGGAATCTTCATTTAGAGAAAATTTTTAAGGAGTTGTGACAGGCCATTGTAGCTCAGGCCTGAGAAAAGGGAACAGCAGCTCTTTCCCTAAGGAATAAAAAAGTCGGGATCCTTTGGCTTCAGGTGCAGTTGTTGGGGCAGTTTAGGCAATTCTGGGGCAGCAAGAACTTTCGGTGGTGGAACCCTTTGTCTTGTAGGAATCTTCATTTGGATTCAATGTTCCAGGAGGTGGGACCGGCCATTGCAGCGCATGGCAGAAAAAAGGGAACAGCAGCTCTTTCCCCAAGGAAAAAAAGTCTGGAAGCTTTGGCTTTGAGGTCCAGTTGGTGGGGCAGCCTGGGCACTTCTTGGGAAGCAAAGAGCTTTCTGTGGTTGCACCTTTTGTCTGGCAGGAATCTTCATTTAGAGAAATTTTTCTAGGAGGTGGGACCGGCCATTGCAGCGCAGGGCAGAAAAAAGGGAACAGCAGCTCTTTCCACCAGGAAAAAAAGTCTGGAAGCTTTGGCTTTGAGGTGCAGTTGTTGGGGCAGCCTAAACGCTTCTTGGGCAGGAAGAACTTTCTGTTGTGGTACCTTTTGTCTGGCAGGAATCTTCATTTGGATTCAATGTTCCAGGAGGTGGGACCGGCCATTGCAGCGCAGGGCTAAAAAAAGGGAACAGCAGCTCTTTCCATCAGGAGAAAAAGGCTGGAAGCTTTGGCTTCAGGTGTAGTTGGTGAAGCATGGGCACTTCTTGGGAAGGAAGAGTTTTCGGTGGTGGCACCTTTTGTCTGGCAGGAATCTTCTGTGGGATTTAATTTTTCAAAAGGTAGGACAGGCCATTGCAGCGCAGGGCTGAAAAAGGGAATAGCAGCTCTTTCCACCAGGAAAAAAAGGCTGGAAGCTTTGGCTTTGAGGTGCAGTTGTTGGGGAAGCCTAAGCACTTCTTGGACAGGAAGAGTTTTCTGTGGTGGCACCTTTTGTCTGACAGGAATCTTTATTTGGATTCAATTTTTCAGGAGGTGGGACCGGCCATTGCAGCGCAGGGCTGAAAAATGGAACAGCAGCTCTTTCCCTAAGGAAAAAAGTCTGGATCCTCTGGCTTCAGGTACAGTTGTTGGGGCAGCCTGTGAACTTCTTGGGAAGGAAGAATTTTCTGTGGTGGCACCTTTTGTCTGGCAGGAATCTTCTGTTGGATTTAATTCTTCAAAAGGTGGGACAGGCCATTGTATCACAGGCCTGAAAAAAGGGAACAGCAGCTCTTTCCACCAGGAAAAAAAGTCGGGAAGCTTTGCTTTCAGGTGTAGTTGGTTGGGCAGCCTGGGAACTTCTTGGGCAGCAAGAACTTTCTGTGGTGGCACCATTTGTCTGGCAGGAATCTTCATTTGGATTCAATTTTTCAAGAGGGGGGACGGGCCATTGCAGCGCAGGGGTGAAAAAAGGGAACAGCAGCTCTTTCCACCAGGAAAAAAAGTCTGGAAGCTTTGGTTTTGAGGTGCAGTTATTGGGCCATCCTGGGCACTTCTTGGCCAGGAAGAACTTTCTGTGGTGGCACCTTTTGTCTGGCAGGAATCTTCATTTAAATTCCATTTTCCAGGAGGTGGGACCAGTCATTGCAGAGCAGGGCTGAAAAAGAGAACAGCAGCTCTTTCCCTAAGGAAAAAAAAAAACTGGAAGCTTTGGCTTCAGGTGTAATTGGTGGGGCAGCCTGGGCACTTCTTGGGCAGCAAGACCTTTCTGTGGTGGCACCTTTTGTCTGGCAGGAATCTTCATTTAGAGGAAATTTTCCAGGAGGTGGGACCGGCCATTGCAGCGCAGGCCTGAAAAAAGGGAACAGCAGCTCTTTCCCTAAGGAAAAAAAGTCAGGAAGCTTTGGCGTTGAGGTGCAGTTGTTGGGGCAGCCTGGGCACTTCTTGGGCAGCAAAGAGCTTTCTGTGGGGGCACCTTTTGTCTGGCAGGAATCTTCATTTAGAGAAAATTTTTAAGGAGTTGTGACAGGCCATTGTAGCTCAGGCCTGAGAAAAGGGAACAGCAGCTCTTTCCCTAAGGGATAAAAAAGTCGGGATCCTTTGGCTTCAGGTGCAGTTGTTGGGGCAGCCTGGGAACTTCTTGGGCAGGAAGAACTTTCTGTTGTGGTACCTTTTGTCTGGCAGGAATCTTCATTTGGATTCAATGTTCCAGGAGGTGGGACCGGCCATTGCAGCGCAGGGCTGAAAAAAGGGAACAGCAGCTTTTTCCATCAGGAGAAAAAGGCTGGAAGCTTTGGCTTCAGGTGTAGTTGGTGAAGCATGGGCACTTCTTGGGAAGGAAGAGTTTTCTGTGGTGGCACCTTTTGTCTGGCAGGAATCTTCTGTGGGATTTAATTTTTCAAAAGGTAGGACAGGCCATTGCAGCGCAGGGCTGAAAAAGGGAATAGCAGCTCTTTCCACCAGGAAAAAAAGGCTGGAAGCTTTGGCTTTGAGGTGCAGTTGTTGGGGCAGCCTGGGCACTTCTGGGGCAGCAAGAGCTTTCTGTGCACCTTTTGTCTCGCAGGAATCTTCATTTGCATTGAATTTTTCAGGAGGTGGGACCGGCCATTGCAGCGCAGGGCTGAAAAAAGGGAACAGCAGCTCTATCTCTAAGGAAAAAAAGTCTGGACGCTTTGGCTTTGAGGTGCAGTTGGTGCAGCCTGGGCACATCTTGGGCAGCAAGAACTTTCTGTGGGGGCACCTTTTGTTAGGCAGGAATCTTCATTTGGAGTAAATTTTTCAGGAGGTGGGACAAGCCATTGTAGCACGGTGCTGAAAAAGGGAACAGCAGATCTTTCCACGAAAAAAAAAAAAAACTGGATCCTTTGGCTTCAGGTGCAGTTGTTGGGGCAGCCTGGGCACTTCTTGGTCAGCAAGACCTTTCTTGTGGTGGCACCTTTTGTCTGGTAGGAATCTTCAGTTGGATTCAGTGTTCCAGGAGGTGGGACCGGCCATTGAGAGCAGGGCTGAAAAAAGGGAACAGCAGCTCTTTTCACCACGAAAAAAGGTTGGAAGCTTTGGCTTCACGTGCCGTTCTTGGGGCAGCCTGGGCACTTGTGAGGCAGCAAGAACTTTCTGTGGTGGTACCTTTTGTCTGGCAGCAATCTTCAGCTGGATTGAATTTTTCAGGAGGTGGGACCGGCCATTGAAGCGCAGGGGAGAAAAAATGGAACAGCAGCTCTTTTCCTAAGGAAAAAAAGTCTGGAAATTTTGGCTCTGAGGTGCAGTTGTTTGTGCACCCTGGGTACTTCAAGGGCAGAAAAAAGACCTTTCTGTTGGTGGCACCTTTTGTCTGGTAGGAATCTTCAGCTGGATTCAATTTTCCAGGAGGTGGGACAGGCCATTGCAGCGCAGGGCTGAAAAAAGGGAACAGCAGCTCCTTCCACCAGGAAAAAAAGTCTGGAAGCTTTGCTTTCAGGTGTGGTTGGTTGGGCAGCCTGGGAACTTCTTGGGCAGCAAGAACTTTCTGTGGTGGCACCTTTTGTCTGGCAGGAATCTTCATTTAGAGAAATTTTTCTAGGAGGTGGGACCGGCCATTGCAGCGCAGGGGTGAAAAAAGGGAACAGCAGCTCTTTCCCTAAGGAAAAAAAGTCTGGAAGCTTTGGCTTTGAGGTGCAGTTGTTGGGGCAGCCTGGGAACTTCTTGGGCAGGAAGAACTTTCTGTGGTGGCACCTTTTGTCTTGCAGGAATCTTCTGTTGGATTTAATTTTTCAAAAGGTGGGACAAGCCATTGCAGCGCAGGGCTGAAAAAAGGGAACAGCAGCTCTTTCCCTAAGAAAAAAAAGTCTGGATCCTCTGGTTTTAGGTGTTATTGGTGGGGCAGCCTGGGCATTTCTCGAGCAGCAAGACCTTTCTTGTGGTGGCACCTTTTGTCTGGTAGGAATCTTCATTTGGATTCAATTTTCCAGGAAGTGGGACAGGCCATTGCAGCGCAGGCCTGAAAAAAGGGAACAGCAGCTCTTTCCACCAGGAAAAAAAGACTGGAAGCTGTGGCTTTGAGGTGCAGTTGTTGGGGCAGCCTGGGCACATCTTTGGCAGGAAGAACTTTCTGTGGAGGCACTTTTGTCTGGCAGGAATCTTCATTTGGATTTAATGTTCCAGGAGGTGGGACCGGCCATTGCAGCGCAGGGCTGAAAAAAGGGAACAGCAGCTCTTTCCATCAGGAGAAAAAGGCTGGAAGCTTTGGCTTCAGGTGTAGTTGGTGAAGCATGGGCACTTCTGGGGAAGGAAGAGTTTTCTGTGGTGGCACCTTTTGTCTGGCAGGAATCTTCTGTGGGATTTAATTTTTCAAAAGGTAGGACAGGCCATTGCAGCGCAGGGCTGAAAAAAGGGAACAGCAGCTCTATCTCTAAGGAAAAAAAGTCTGGAAGCTTTGGCTTTGAGGTGCAGTTGGTGCAGCCTGGGCACATCTTGGGCAGCAAGAACTTTCTGTGGGGGCACCTTTTGTGTGGCAGGAATCTTCATTTGGAGTAAATTTTTCAGGAGGTGGGACAAGCCATTGTAGCACGGTGCTGAAAAAGGGAACAGCAGATCTTTCCACAAAAAAAAAAAAGTCTGGATCCTTTGGCTTCAGGTGCAGTTGTTGGGGCAGCCCGGGCACTTCTTGGTCAGCAAGACCTTTCTTGTGGTGGCACCTTTTGTCTGGTAGGAATCTTCAATTGGATTCAGTGTTCCAGGAGGTGGGACCGGCCATTGAGAGCAGGGCTGAAAAAAGGGGAACGCGCCCTTCTCACCAGAAATAACAAGTCTGGAATGCTTTAGCTTTAAGGCGCAGTTGGTGGGGCCAGCCTGGCTGGGCACTTCTTGGGCAGCACGAACTTTCTGTGGTGGCCACCTTTTGTCGGCAGGCATCTCAATTTCGATTCACTCTTTTAAAAGGTTGAGACCGCCCCTTGCAGCACAAAGCAGAAAAAAGGGAACATCAGTTCCTTCCTTAAGGAAAAAAAGTCTGGAAGCTTTGGCTTCAGGTGCATTTGTTTGGGGCAGCCTGGGCACTTCTTGGGCAGGAAGAGTTTTCTGTGGTGGCACCTTTTGTTTGGCAGAAATCTTCATTTGGATTCAATTTTTCAGGAGGTGGGACCAGCCATTGCAGCGCAGGGCTGAAAAAAGGGAACAGCAGCTCTTTCCACCAGGAAAAAAAGTCAGGAAGCTTTGGCTTTGAGGTGCAGTTGTTGGGGCAGCCTAAACACTTCTTGGCCAGGAAGAGTTTTCTGTGGTGGCACCTTTTGTCTGACAGGAATCTTTATTTGGATTCAATTTTTCAGGAGGTGGGACCGGCCATTGCAGCGCAGGGCTGAAAAATGGAACAGCAGCTCTTTCCCTAAGGAAAAAAGTCTGGATCCTCTGGCTTCAGGTACAGTTGTTGGGGCAGCCTGGGAACTTCTTGGGAAGGAAGAATTTTCTGTGGTGGCACCTTTTGTTAGGCAGGAATCTTCTGTTGGATTTAATTCTTCAAAAGGTGGGACAGGCCATTGAA
>NW_024103848.1:0-15359 GCF_003945595.2 Pipra filicauda | reverse complement strand
CTCTGCAGGGGAATAGCCGGGCTCCGGGAGGCACTGGGAGGCTGTTCCAGCAGGAATTCCCCATGGAATTGCGGGCTGTAGGTAGAATTCATCCAAACCTGCAAAGCTGAGACCGGAACCCAAACCTGGGCCCCCCGCAGAGAACAATCTTTGTGCTGCTGTGTCGGCCAAAGCCCCTGCACTGAGAGATCTTGGCAGCCTGAGGGAGGGCATTCTCTCCATCCCGGCAACCAGCATCTCCCCAGGGGACAATCCAAGTCCCAACCAATTCCTTTGGCCTTTCCACAGGGACAGTGACCCTTATTTGGTTCCATTTCAATGTATCTTTAGTCCCTCAGGGAGCAGCTTGGAGAACTTCCCCTGGGATTTAGAGGCTGAGCAGGGTTTGCTTTGGATTGCCTTGCACCTCTGGCCCCAGCTGGTGCAAACACAACTTGGGCCCATGTGGTTCAATGCACTTTCCTACACAAACAGTTGCTGTATCCCCTAGAAATTACCCCAAGTTCTGCAGATAAAAATGTCACCTCTGTCCCTCCTAAGTTCTCCCAGGTTCCCCAGCTGGGAGCTGCAAGGAGGCTGTGAATTCAAAGGCAGTAAGAGAAGATCTGTCAGCAAAAGGCACAAAGAAGGGGACAAGTTTCAGAAAACATTTCTGCAATCCAAGGAATAACTCTTTCCAGTTTCTCAGGGAGAAGAACAGGAACTCACAGCCACCAAGGCCTGACAGTCCCCTGCAGCCAGAGCTCAGCACACACCCAGAGAGGCAATTCCAGCATCTAAAGGAAAAAAAAAAAAAAAAGAAGAACAAAGTGATTTATTTTGTTTTAAAGTTCCTTTAAGTTGTTCCAAGCAAAGCAAGCCTTGCTCTGGTTTCAGTTGGGTGAACAGTGAGCACTGGGCACAGGGCACGTCATTAATGCCCAGGGGATGGGGCTTTGTGGGGGAAGAGCAGCTGATGGAGTTGCCCAGTCCAATTCCTGCCCAAGGCCTGATGGCCCAGGACAAACCCTCTGGCAGGCAGTGGGTTTGTTCCCTCTCATGGTCTGTGCCCAGTGTGTCCCTGTGGGCAGTGCCAGGCTGGGGACAGGCACACGCAGCTGGCAGCACTCTCTGCTCCAAAGACACTTCTGGCCTCCTTGGAAACTGCCTCTGACACTTGGATTTCTCCAGGAGAAATTAAGGAATTGCTCGTGGCAGTTTGGAGATGAAGGTATCCCAAAGGGAAGGAAAGAACAAATATTCCTGTCAGAGCCCTTGGGATCTGCTGGGCTGAATTGGGAAGGGCCCCTTATCTGCAGAGCAAATACAGGACAACCTCAAACACAAAGCCCAGACTGTCCAGTGGGGCGTGAAAGCACCACTGGGACAAACCTCCACTCTCCTGATTCTTTTCAGGGACTGCTCCAACCCAGCTCTGAAGCTGCCAAGCCCAAACTGTCCCCAGCGCTCTGGAACAACAGGATCTTCCCAGGGATGATGCATTGGAAGCACAGCCCTCATTCTCACCCTCCACACGCTCCCAGGCTCACCCCAAATTCAGGACAAGGTGCCAAAGGCCCCTCGGGCCAGGGCTCTCTCTGTCTCTGTGGGCTCAGGGACTGCAGCCACCAGGGCCCTCCAGCACGGACAGCCTGGACCCAGAGCACATCCCTCGGGATTAGCAGCGTCCTGGGCATACCTGGAGACAGAAACCATCAGCCTCTGGGACAGCACTTCATTGCCAGCACACACAGCCTGCCAAATTTAGGACTGCAGCTCTCGGAGCACAAAGCCCAGTCTGACCCAGTTCTCCTGGGCACCAACACGGACTCCACAAACCCACAGGAATGAGAATGTTCTGCTGCTTTGACAAACTTCAGCCCAGCTTTGCAAACCTCAGTCCCTGCAGCTCCTGCTCTCCAGAGCCCCGTTCAGGGCTGGCTCCAGTTCCCTGGAGAACCTGCCCCAGCCCCACTCGGGGCCAGCCTGAGCAGAAGCCACTGGGCTGCACAAGGAAGAACCCTCCCCTGGCTGCTGCAGCTGGAGGGAGATCCAGCTCCCAATGGAACCCTGGCAACAGCCTCCCAGATGGTCTCTCCCCACCCCTTGGCAATGGCTCAGGATGGCAGCAGCTCCAGTGCCAGCTCGGTCCCTGCACGAGTCCTTGTCCCAGCCCTGCCACACGGACACACACGGGAGACACCCACGGGCACACAGGCCTTGCTTGCACAATTCCTCACCCACAGCTGAGGGAAAGCCACACAATATTAAGAAATACCCTGGGCTGAGAGCACTCATCACTCCAGTCCATCAGGAGTTGGAGGCAGTTTGGTAGGGAACAGACCCAAATTCTAATCCTACCTCTACATTTCTAACAGGTTCTCTTAGAACGATCCTGGACAGGAACTCAGACAACAGAACCCAAACACTGCCCAAGCAATAACAGAAGGTTTGCCAGGAAGAACAGGAGTTCCTTGTTTTCCTTAACACCCTGGGACTGTAGGACCCAATCTTTGCAACCAAGGGACACCAGAGATGTGATTAATACTTAAACCTCTCCCCCATGGGTCTGTCTCAGAGAACTGGGCCAGCCCTGAGCTACTCCCAGGTGCCTGCAGTGCTTTGGGGAGGGGCAGGATGACGCCCCACTTCTGCTTGGAAACATCCAAGATGAGGAAAAGCCACTTCCCTTCTCTCTCTCTGACCCAGAACCAAAACAGTCCTGTAGGACAACATGGACTATGCACGGAAGGCCCAAGTCAGTGGGGGAAAAAACACCCTAAACAAAGCAAACCACCCCAAATTTCCAGATAAAAACAGGCTGTGCTCCTTAACAGGAGCACACCAAACTCATTGAAGCCAGAGAGGAAATCACAAACAAATAAAAGACCCAAAAGGATGCTTTGCACTGATACACTCTCTGGTTGATCATTCCAAAGGAGATTCTCCACAGATCAGAAGCAATTACCAATAACTTGTCCTCTGTTGAAAATTAACAACTTGAGGGGCTGGACATGTCCAGTGAGGGTTCAGGGTCTGGTGGGTCCTTTATGGCTGATCCCGACCGGCCCAGGCCAAACCCAACCACCCCCATGGCTGCTCCATCCCAGACCCGGGGACAACATTCAGACAGTCTGGAAACACTCCCCTTCCCTGCTACTCCCTCCTTCCTTACACATCCAGTGCCCAGGGAGCAAATGCCAACAGGCAGGAGGAGAGAAAGGTGTCCCTCTGACTTACCCCACCCCACGGGCAGCACCAGGAGCCCCCAGCCCGGCCGGCGGGGCTGCAGCCTCTTGCCTTTGGCTGCTCCCAGCCCAGGGCACTTGGCAGAGCTGGGCTGGATCAGGGCTTTGGCCTGGCCTGGAAGAGAGGAGAACAAGGCAATTAAGGGCACTGGGCAAGTCACAGGCTCCTGCCCTTCACCCTTCTGTTCAATTGCTCACTAGAGAGTTTGAGCCATGAAAAATCCAGGGGGGACACCAAATAAAATGTGGCCTTTTCCAGCATTTCCATTCCTATCTCTTTCAGGCACTAAAAGCAGGCTCACCTTTCTTACTGCATTCCTTGCCCAATTTGAACTGAACCCTTTTGGTTCCAACCCCCCCTTGTGAGTCAGTCCATCCTCTGCCACTGGACTTTGGACAAGGGAAGAGACCCCTGGGATGCTGGAGCCCAGGAAAGGAGGGAGAGAAACCTGACAGGGAGAGGATTCAAGGCACTCCAGAACTCAGAAATATGTTCATGCCTTGCCAGCCCACCCCAATTCTGTGCCACCCACCTGAGCTGGGCAGGTGAGGCCAAGGCTCCCCTTCCTCCTGCCAATCACTGTCCCAGCACACGGATCCCCGGGCTGGGCAGCACTTGGGAAAACTTGGGAAAGGCAGAAGGGAAATGGCACTGCCTGTCAGAAAAGGAGTGTCTGTGAACATCCCTTCTGCACCAATGTAATCCCACCCCTCTGCTCCAATAAACACAGGGCAGGCAGGTCTCTCCAGCCCAGGGAGAACAGGAAGGAGAACTGCAGGAACACAGGCAGGCACGGGCAGCTCTTGGCACTGATTCCCTGCAGACCTCTCTGCACTTGGGGCTCTTGGCACTTCATTTATAAAGAAGGGGGGGACAGCAGCCCAGGAATGCCCCTCAAAACCAGGGGCCTGGGCAGCTGGAGATTAGAGGAGGGGAGTTGTGAGGGGAGACACGGAGAGAGAACAGGAACAGGGGTTGTTTGGGAACAGGCTGTGTGTCCAGCAGGGAGGGGAACTGGAAACACGGGAGGCTGGAGGAAGGCAGGGGGGGAGCACGGGCCTGCCTTGGATGGATCCTTTTTCCCTTGGCTCAGGGGCCTCAACTCCACCCTCTCTGGGAGCAGCAGGGAACTGCTGCAGGGGAAGAGTTCATTTAGGCACAAGGCAGTGATGCAGCCACGGGGGCAGGGGAAGAGGGGAGAGGAACTGACACCAAAGTGACACCATCACAACTGAAAGGGACTTTATTGAGCTGCAGCACAAACACCTTCCCAGCAGGCCAGGGCAGGAGGTGCCCCCAGGACCACCAGCACAGCAGCTGGGCTGGCAGGAACACCATCTTCTCAAGGGATGGAGCCAGGGGCTGACAGTTGGGATCCATCCTGGGGGCTGGAGAGCACTCAGGCATCAGGGCCAAGTCCTGCCCCCTCACTGGCACACAGCCCCAGCAGCAGGGGGAGTTTCTGCCTCTCCCTCCACTATTCTTTGGGACCCAACAGCTCAAGGCTGGGGAATTTTAGCTTCATAAATGTTTTACACAGTTGAGCTGGATGAGAACTGGGGCATTTTTGAGTCTTCCTGACTCTTCCAGGGCTGCACTTGCCAGGATCCCTTGGGCCTGGTGTTTTGCTGACAGGCAGGGCACTCAAGGAAACAACTCCTCCTTAGTCAGGGAATAATAGGAACAGTTTGAACAAACACAATCCAACACATGGGATAGAGATTTAGGGGATACAAAAGAAAATGAGCAGAGACAGAACTGTGGCTCAGCAGAAATCCCTCCCCCACGGCCCCCTCCCGCTCCCCCCAGCCCACACAGCAGCTGGGCAGCCCCAGGGCAGCCAATCCCACACAATGAGCCCGACAGACCCCAGCCCTTCCATAACATCCCCCCCGGGCACAAAGTGAGACTGACCCCTGTGCAAGGTCCATTTGCTTCCCAGGTCATGTTGTCCTGGTGTTGTGTTTTGAGAATGGCCAGGATCCAGAGTTTCTGTAAGATAAAGCTAAAATGTGGCAATATCATTCCCTCCACTAACATTTATTCACACAAACATATTCCCATTTTCCTTGTCCACATTTAATCACTAATTCTGTGATGGTGTCAGTTGGGAGCCGAGTAGCCAAACCACTGCCAACTCACCCCAAATCCCTACAAAGATGACACTGCCCTAGTTCTCCTGTTGAATTGCCACAGGTACAGCACCTAATTCATCTCATGGATGACTTTTGTCTGCCCCCATCATGACTTCAAACTCCCTCTGGCACGGGTTATAAGCTCCTGCTTTCCAAAAGTGCTTCCCACTGAGATATTTGGCTAACCCAGCAGTGAGCCATGCATGCTTCCTCTCTTCTTCCAGCACTTGCTCTGGGGCTTTGCCCCATTTCCCCAGTGATTTGTGCTCACTGTCCAGGGGATCTACACTTGTTGCTTCAACCACAGGGCCGTTGGCAACTCCCTCACGAGGCCTCGCTCCTGCCCTGACCCCTGCTCTGGCTCTGGCTTGGATACACCATCTCCATTTCATGGGGCTGCCTTCCTGAGCATGGCCTGGCCTGTGCACCCTGGAGGACCTTTTTACCCACGGCCTTATGGGGATTTCAGGCCCTCTTACCATTTGTTAAGTTTCCACTTTGTTAAGTTTCCATACTCAGAGCTGCTTCTCCAATGGGGTCTACCTTTTTCTGGCTTCCAGTAACTTCCTATTCCCAAATCCCAAAGGCACTTCCTTCCTACCCTACTTCTGCCAGAGGCTCCAATTGGCACCATTACCATTGGCAGGAACCTTTAGTTCCCCCTCTCTGGCTCGGATTGGCCACAGGTCCAGAGCCTGGTGAATTGCTCCCTGAGCTGTTTCAAACCCTCCTGGCTGCTCATTTCCCACTCAAACTCACACTTCTGTCCTGGGACTTTATGGCACGGGCCAAGGATTGGTCCCAAAGGAGGACCTTGTCCCCAAAAGCCAAACAAACCAATAAACTGCTGGGCTTCCACCTTGCTCTGGGGGTGACAAAGCCTGAAGTCACTTGCCTAGTCCTGGGCAATACTTCCTGGGGACCACAGAACCACTGAGTTCCTAAAAATATCACAGGTTGGGCAGGTGCTTGAATTCTGTCTGGATTAACTTCCCCCCCTTCCTTTCCATGTGCTGCACTACTCATTCTAATGGTGCTTGTACTCCCTGAACCATTCCCTCACTGATCCAACCATCCCTTGTGCCCTCTCTGGCACGGACAGTGGGTCCAGGTGTTCTGACACACTCCCAGGGCAGAGGGTGGGACTGTGGAGCCACCCTCGAGGGGGACAGGTAAATGTGCCCTGCCTGCCCTGCCCAGGGAAAGGGAACTGCCCCCAGTGTTCCCCAGCACAAGGCAGCCCTTGGAAATATCCACTGCAATGGGACACTCAGGGACAGCAACAAGCACTGCACAAGGCTGCTCTGGCACAGGACCAATATTAAGCTCAGCTTTGCTCTGGACCACTTCACTTTGTTTGCCACTTCATACTGTAATCAAAACTTGCTGCCCTTGCAACTCTTTAGGGTGACCATAAATTAAAGAGGCCTCTGCTCCAGCACCCACGAGGGCCTGAACCGTCTGACAGGATCCATTTTTCCAGGGAATTCAAAGCTCCACCTGAGGACCACGGTCTTTTCTCACCCATCTTTGTGCTGGAGCTTGGCCTCCATCTCACTCTGCTTTCAGTTCTTTCCACGGTTACAACATTGGCAGCCCTGGCCCTGGGTGGAGCTCGGCATCCTGATCCCATCCCTCCTGGCCCCGGAACCGCTGGCTCAGCAATGGGGGGCCCTCCATTGCCAAGGGCACGGTCCCGGCGGGGCTCACGGGGGGAGCAGGAGGTCGAAGGCTCCAGCCCTCCTGCTACAACCTTCCACCACTACAGCCAACAGAGGAGCCTCTCCAGCCCTGCCTCCCAAGGCATCCTCAACAAACCCAGCCCAACTCCACAGGACAAACAGCTCCCTGTCTAGCCAGTCCAGTCTAATCCCAGAGGCTCCCAGGTCACGTGGAACAACTACCCAGGAAATCAGTCTCCAGTCCATCCCTTCCTAGCAGAGGTTTGGGTGAGTTTGGCAAATAGACAAACTGAGGAATTCCCCAATATTTTCCCAATTTAACCCCTGTCACACCAGTCACCTTAACACTGCCAGCCCTTAATTCTCCTTCTCTTGGGTTAAGGACTGAGGAAGTTGGACCTGGGTCTGACCAGGACATGTGCAAACCAAATGCTGGGGACTGGAACACACACCTTGCACTCCTGGAGCTCTTACAGACACATTCAAGAGAAAACAGCCAATTGGACCCTCACTGCTCATTTCTTAATCCCAATCCCACACTTCTTTGGCACTTGGAGCAACACTTTTATCACCCAATCACAGCCCATTAGAGAGTTCCATGTCTAGCAGGGACAGGTACCCCTGGGATACTCTCAGCAATGCCTGAATCCATTGCAGGGACCTTGCTTTGAACTCCCCAGGGCCGGGCACCCCGAGGATCTCCCCGAATAATCCTTTCGGTGCGCGCTGGAGTCCTCGGGGTGCCCCAACCCGGGGGGCACCCACAGCACTGTCCCTCCAGGGGGGCCAATTTTGTCCTAAACTGCAGGGGGATCTTGCCTGTGTCCCAGACTGGTCCGGGGATCTGAGGCCCTTCCCGAGAAAATCTCGGTGCCGGCGTGAAGGGCCAGAGATCCCTTGGAGCCATGGGAGAGCAGGCACAGAGTCCCTTCTGCAGGGCCAATTCTGCTGCCTGAAATCTGCTCTTCAAGGAAGCTTCTAAGACTCAGTTGGTGAGTTTTAGAAGCCAGGCATTCCATGCTTACAACACCCTGCCATGATCCCAGCCCACCAGGTGTCCTGGCAATCAGCTCCCAAAGGGCACACGGAGGTGTCTCCACTGCAGCTGATGGGAGGGGTCAGCATTACATGAGGCTTCATTTTCCTTTCCTGTATTCCTATTCCACATTCAGGGCATTCTCCAACACTTATTACCATACACACCTACCCTGATAAGGTTTCCAAGGGGCTTTACCGAGGAGCTTCCCAGGTCTTCTCTGTCTGGAGCCCTCAAAGTCCTCAGTGCCTGCCTGAGGAACCTCAACACAACTCACCTGCTTAAACAGGAACTTGCTGATACTTGGCTGCTGTCTCAGTTACTCCTTCCTTGTTTTTTCACCTTCCGTTGGTTGGTCCCTTTAAATCCCTTGGCTCAGCTCTGTGCAGTTTCCAGGCTACATCCCACTGCAAAAAGGATTAGTTCTTGTTACATCTCAACACTCACATATCATTCCCCATTTTTTCTTGACACTGGGCCATCAGGCCAGTGTCTCCTTATTTAAAGCATAGTTTCACTCCTCAGTGACAACAACTGACAGCCCTGAATCATAACACAGGCTGAGACACAAACACGGATGGGAACTCTGAAGGATCCACTTGGTTCTGCTCACCAATTAAAAGGAGCTTTCTTAACTCAAGAATAACAGACCCCAGGTCCTTGTTCTGCAATGTCAACTGCTATAAATGTGATCAGCCAGACCTGGAAAGGCCCTTTCCACTTCACCTGCAGGGCTGGCAGTGCCACCACTCGACACAGACCCAGGGGCTGGGCAGGAACGGAGGGGCTGGGGCGTCCAATCCATCGGCCCAGGCGGCACCAGGAGTTCCTGAGTTCCTGCAGGGGAGAGCCTCAAGCCAACAAAGGATTAGGAAGAGCATTTCTTCCTTTAATAGGTATATGTCCTGAAATATGGGGAGTTGGACAAGGCCTACTGGTGCAGCAAGGACAGACTCAAGGCTACCTATTAAAAGGATCTACTAGCACTCAAAAGCTGTCACTGTCCTTCTTTCAAGGGGAACTCAGCAAACTCTGTTTGCCAAAAGCCTCCAGGAGGATTTCCAGCTTTTGGGGCTCTCTTTTAACCATTTTTCCCATCACTGGAGCTGGGACTATCACCTGCCCTACAGGGGGAACAGCTCACAAAGTGCACTTGCAGGGATGCCATTAACTCAAAGTCCCTTCTCAGGGGGGTCACTGCACACCTTGGCCTTTCTTTGCCCTCCCCACCAAAGAGGCTTCCAACAGTTCTGACACATCTGGCAAACCCAGAGCTCTCCTCAGGGAATGCTTCCGCTGCTTAAAGGCTGCCCTTGCACCATCTAGCCAAGGCAGCAAATGCTTACAGGTTGTTGGAAAAGTTGGCATAACAGTCTTACCACACATCCAGAGGGAGCAATCCAGAGTCCAGCCCGTCCCACTGCCAGGAAGGCAGTTCATGGGCTGTCTGGGGCTCAGGGAGAAGTCACGGGGCTTCTTTTCTTTTCTTCCTTCCCGCTGTCCAGATTTCCTCCTGCAAAAGCAAAGGTTTCTTGGCTTTCCTTGCTCAAGGAGATTCAGCAAAGGGGATCTTTTCAATCTAATACTGGAAATTGCTCCAGGTTGTCATTTAAGGGTCCTGCAGGTCTCAGGTCCTGCACTATCAGGACCTGCACTATATCCATCTCAGGTCCTGCACTAATCAATCCCCTTGGCCATTGGTTTTCTTGGCAGGTTCTGGCATTCACCTTCTACAAGCAAACCAGGAGGAGCAAATTTAGCTGTTCCTGCAACCAATCCAAGCTGGCATTCTGATTTTAAAGGATACTGGCTTGGCCTTACCAGGAGAGATCCCACATTAGGGGTAATACCTACAGGTTCTGCCCTCTTCCACTCTCCTGCAGTTCCACTGGCCCACACAACAGGAACAACTGCAGCTGCCACTTCAGTCGGGACCTTGCTGCTGACAGGAGTTATTCCCTGCACAACAAGAGCTGCTGCTTTGACACATTTAGTTTCAGCAATTACAGTGTCAATATCCCCATTTTCAATTGCATTTCTGCCTCAACTTTTCCAATCAATCTCTTCCTAGCACAGGTTTGGGCAAATTTGGCAAATAGACAAACTGAGGAATTACCCAGTGTTTTTCCAGTTTAATTCCTGACACACCAATCACCTTAACACTGCCAGTCCTTCATTCTCTTTCTATTTTGTTTAGGACTGAGGAAGTTGGACCTGTGTCTGACCAGGACATGTGCAAACCAAAGGCTGGGGACTGGAACACACACCTGGCACTCCTGGAGCTCTTAACATTACAGTCAATAAAAACCAGCCAATTGTACCATCACTGCTCATTTCTTAATCCCAATCCCACACTTCTTTGGCACTTGGAGCACCACTTTTATCACCCAATTACAGTCCATTAGAGAGCTCCATGTCTAGCAGGGACAGGGACCCCTGGGATACTCTCAGCAATGCCTGAATCCATTGCAGGGACCTTGCTTTGAGCTCCCCAGGGCCGGGCACCCCGAGGATCTCCCCGAATAATCCTTTCGGTGCGCGCTGGAGTCCTCGGGGGGCCCCAACCCGGGGGGCACCAACAGCACTGTCCCTCCAGGGGGGCCCAATTTGGTCCCAAGGCTTCAATGGACAGCCCAAAAGGCATTTCAAGAGGCCTTCAAGAAGGCCTTATTTCTAAAGGCAGGGGGATCTTGCCTGTGTCCCAGACTGGTCCGGGGATCTGAGGCCCTTCCCGAGAAAATCTCGGTGCCGGCGTGAAGGCCCAGAGATCCCTTGGAGCCATGGGAGAGCAGGCACAGAGTCCCTCCTGGGGGCCAATTTTGCTGCCTGAAATCAGCTCTTCAAAGAAGCCTCTAAGACTCAGCTGGTGACTTTTAGAAGCCAGGCATTCCTTGCTTACAACACCCTGCCATGATCCCAGCCCACCAGGTGTCCTGGCAATCAGCTCCCAAAGGGCACACGGAGGTGTCTCCACCGCAGCTGATGGGAGGGGTCAGCATTACATGAGGGATCATTTTCTTTCCCTGTATTCCTATTCCACATTCAGGACATTCCCAGCACAAACCCTTATAAGGTCTCTGAGGGGCTCCATTGGGGGTCTCTGGTGGTCACCTGTGCCTGGAGCCCCGAAAGTTCTCAGTTACCACCTTATCAACTTCAAGACAATTTACCTGGTTGCAGAGGAACTTGGTGCTGCTTGGCTGCTGCCTCAGTTCTCTTCTTCATTCTTTCTTTACTTTCCTTGCTTAGTCCCTTTAAATCCCTTCAATCAGCTCCATGGAGTTTCTAGGGAACATCCCACTGCAAAAACTACCAGTTCTTGGTACACCTCCAAACTCAGACATCAGGGAGCGAGGCAGAAATCAACTAATTCAAAGCATTATCTCTAAATACTGGGACAAAAATGTCATAACATTCCATGACTTCCCTCTGTAAATAAACACCAACCTGCTCAGACACAAACAATAACCTGCACACAACAACAATCTGCCACTGGTGGTTCAACCCGGCCAAGTCAGTTGGGAAATTGCACAAGGTGAACTTTCTTCTAAGTCTCAGTTATGATACAAAAATCAGGGAGATCAGAGACTCCCCCATACAGTTTTACCCTGAGCAGAGAAAGAAACCAAAGCCATCCCCAGTGCTGCAATAGCTCAGGCTCCCAAAAAGGCCCAGGGGCTGCACTGGGGCTTTTGGCTGCCCTGGAGCACAGGGAGGAACACGATGTCACCACTCCACGGGCACAGCTGAGAACCCAAAGAGCAGCCACACCAGCAGCTCCTGGAAGCCCTGCTGTACTGGGCCTTGGGGAGGAAGGGCACTGACCTTTCTTTCTGCCTAGGAGGAAAGAGCCTCCTTGCTGAGCACTTCTGTCAAGGCCACCGGTTCTGAACATCCACTGAGATGGGAAGTTCATCAAGTGCAACTGCTTGGAATGACAAAGAGTGCTGTTCCCTGGATAACCTCTTTCCAAATGAACTCAGAAGTACACACTAGAGGTTCAAGTGTTGCCTAAAATTTCTTACAAGAACCACTGAGACTCAACTGGTGAGTTTTAGAAGCCGGGCATTCTTTTATTACTATGCTCTTCAATCATGCCAGGTGCCCTGGCAGCTCCCAAAGGGCGCACAGAGGTGTCTCCACTGCAGCTGATATGGCAGCATTACAGGAGGGTTCATTTTCGTTCCCTGCCCTGCATTCCTGTTCCATATTCAGGACATTTTCCAACACTTATTACCATACACACCTACTCTTATAAGGTTTCCGAGGGGCTTTGGAGGTCTTCTCTGTCTGGAGCCCTCAAAGTCCTCAGTGCCTGCCTTAGGAACCTCAAGAAAACTCACCTGTTTACACAGGAACTTGGTGCTGCTTGGCTGATGCCTCAGTTACTCCTTCCTTGTTTCTTCACCTCCCTTGGTTGCTCCCTTTAAATCCCTTGGCTCAGCTCTGGGGAGTTTCCAGGCTACATCCCACTGCAAAAAGGATTAGCTCTTGTTACATCTCAACACTCACATATCATTCCCCCTTTTTTCCTTGACACTGGGCCATCAGGCCAGTGTCTCCTTATTTAAAGCATAGTTTCACTCCTCAGTGACAACAACAGCTACAGCCCTGAATCCTAACACAGGCTGAGACACAAACACGGATGGGAACTCTGAAGGATCCACTTGGTTCTGCTCACCAATCAAAAGGAGCTTTCTTAACTCAAGAAGAAGAGACCCCAGGTCCTCTTTTTGAACATTAACTGCTATAAATGTGATCAGCCAGACCTGGAAAGGCCCTTCCCACTTCACCTGCAGGGCTGGCAGTGCCACCACTCGACACAGACCCAGTGGCTGGGCAGGAACGGAGGGGCTGGGGCGTCCAATCCATCGGCCCAGGCGGCACCAGGAGTTCCTGCAGTTCCTGCAGGGGAGAGCCTCAAGCCAACAAAGGATTACGAACATCACTTTAAACTTCAATATGTATATCTCCTGGAAGATGAGGAATTGGACAAGGCCTACTGGTGCAGCAAGGACAGACTCAAGGCTACCTATTAAAAGGATCTACTAGCACTCAAAAGCTATCACTGTCCTTCTTTCAGGGGAACTCAGCAAACTCTGTTTGCCAAAAGCCTCCAGGAGGATTTCCAGCTTTTGGGGCTCTCTTTTAACCATTTTTCCCATCACTGGAGCTGGGACTATCACCTGCCCTACAGGGGGAACAGCTCACAAAGTTCACTTGCAGGGATGCCATTAACTCAAAGTCCCTTCTCAGGGGGGTCACTGCACACCTTGGCCTTTGTTTGCCCTCCCCACCAAAGATGCTGCCAACAGTTCTGAGACATCTGGCAGACCCAGAGCTCTCCTCAGGGAATGCTTCCGCTGCTTAAAGGCTGCGCCCTTGCACCATCTAGCCAAGGCAGCAAATGCTTACAGGTTGTTGGAAAAGTTGGCATAACAGTCTTACCACACATCCAGAGGGAGCAATCCAGAGTCCACTCTGTCCTACCATTCCCAGGGAGGCAGTTCAGGGGCTGTCTGGGGCTCAAGCAGGAGTCACGGGGCTTCTTTTCTTCCTTCCCGCTGTCCAGATTTCCTCCTGCAAAAGCAAAGGTTTCTTGGCTTTCCTTGCTCAAGGAGATGCAGCAAAGGCCATCTTTCCAATCTAATACTGGAAACTACTGGAGGTTGTCATTTCAGGGGGTTCTCTCAGGTCCCGCACTAATCAATCCCCTTGGCCATTGGTTTTCTTGGCAGGTTCTGGCATTCACCTTCTACAAGCAAACCAGGAGGAGCAAATTTAGCTGTTACTGCAACCAATCCAAGCTGGCATTCTGATTTTAAAGGATACTGGCTTGGCCTTACCAGGAGAGATCCCACATTAGGGGTAATACCTACAGGTTCTGCCCTCTTCCACTCTCCTGCAGTTCCACTGGCCCACACCACAGGAACAACTGCAGCTGCCACTTCAGTCGGGACCTTGCTGCTGACAGGAGTTATTCCCTGCACAACAAGAGCTGCTGCTTTGACACATTTAGTTTCAGCAATTACAGTGTCAATATCCCCATTTTCAATTGCATTTCTGCCTCAACTTTTCCAATCAATCTCTTCCTAGCACAGGTTTGGGTGAGTTTGGCAAATACAGAAACTGAGGAATTACTCAGTATTTTTCCAGTTTAATTCCTGTCACACCAGTCACCTTAACACTGCCAGTCCTTCATTCTCCCTCTGTTGTGTTAAGGACTGAGGAAGTGGGACCTGTGTCTGACCAGGACATGTGCAAACCAAATGCTGGGGACTGGAACACACACCTTGCACTCCTGCAGTTCTCACCACTACATTCAAGAGAAAACAGCCAATTGGACCATCACTGCTCATTTCTTAATCCCAATCCCACACTTCTTTGGCACTTGGAGCACCACTTTTATCACCCAATTACAGCCCCTCAGAGAGCTCCATGTCTAGCATGGACAGCTACACCTGGGATACTCTCAGCAATGCCTGAATCCATTGCAGGGACCTTGCTTTGAACTCCCCAGGGCCGGGCACCCCGAGGATCTCCCCGAATAATCCTTTCGGTGCGCGCTGGAGTCCTCGGGGGGCCCCAACCCGGGGGGCACCAACAGCACTGTCCCTCCAGGGGGGCCCAATTTGGTCCCAAGGCTTCAATGGACAGCCCAAAAGGCATTTCAAGAGGCCTTCCTTGGAACCCACCAACATGTACGGGTAGGAAGCCACAACAAGGCCTCATTTCTAAAGGCAGGGGGATCTTGCCTGTGTCCCAGACTGGTCCGGGGATCTGAGGCCCTTCCCGAGAAAATCTCGGTGCCGGCGTGAAGGCCCAGAGATCCCTTGGAGCCATGGGAGAGCAGGCACAGAGTCCCTCCTGGGGGCCAATTTTGCTGCCTGAAATCAGCTCTTCAAAGAAGTCTCTAAGCCTCGGTGAGTTTTATAAGCCAGCCAATCTTTTATTACTATGCTCTTGAATCATTCCAGCCCACCAGGTGTCCTGGCAATCAGCTCTTCAAAGTGCACAAAGAGGTGTCTCCACTGCAGCTGATATGGCAACATTACAGGAGGATTCATTTTCCATATTTATTCCTGTTTCACATTCAGGACATTTTCCAACACTTATTACCATACAAACCTACCCTTATAAGCTTCCCAAGGGGCTTCACCGAGGGCCTTCCCAGGTCTTCTCTGTCTGGAGCCCTCAAAGTCCTCAGTGCCTGCCTGAGGAACCTCAACACAACTCACCTGCTTACACAGGAACTTGGTGCTGCTTGGCTGATGCCTC
>NW_024103847.1:0-15378 GCF_003945595.2 Pipra filicauda | reverse complement strand
TGGGGGTCTTTGAGCACTGGGGGGTTGGGAAAGGTTGGTCCCCCTGAGCTCCCAACTTCCTCTGGGGTACTGGGGGCTGCTGGATCCAATCTCAGCCTTGCATTGTGCCAACAGTTGAAATTTAGAGCAATTCTAGAGGGGGGACTGAACGACGTTTGTCCCCCAGGCTTTAATGATGGCAAATCAGATCTATTGAAAGAAAATGAATTATTTATTTTTGCAAATGATGACACAGAACAGAATTATTTAGTGAACAGTAGAAACACTAAAACTACCAGTAGTGCAGGATAAGATAGGACAGGGCACTACACTAAAGCAATTGTTGAAGCAATTCTATTAAAGGTGGCAAACAAGCAATAATTCTTAATTAGAGATGGATGGAACTCCCCCAGAGCAGCGCTCGTGGGGAGATCTCTGCTCTCAACCTCCAGCAGTGACCTTGGGGGGGTCCCCAGTCAAGGCAGGAATCTCCACACCCCCCAAGAAGGGTTCTGTTGGAAGAAGCTGCCCCTGGCAAAGGGGACTGGCCCTTTCTGGTAGAAACCCAGGGACTGACAGTCCTTGGACTCCAGGGCTTCCCTCACCATCAGGGGCTTCATTTGGGGTCAAACCAGTCTGGGGTCCAACATCTCCTGCCTTGTCCCGGCCCCCTCTCAGCTCAGCACTGACCCCTTTGCAAATGGGGCATTGTCTTGGGGCCATTGCAGGGGGGATGTCCTGCCCCAGTGTCCCGGTGTTCCTTTAATTGCCAGAGGCCCTGCAGTGTCCCAGTGGCCCCTTGATTCCATGACCTTCTGAAACACCTCAGGCTTCCTTTGGTTCCATGAGGCCCCCCTGTCACAAAGGCCCCTGGATTCCATGAATTCCGCAGTGTCACAAGGTTCCTTTTTTCCATAGGGCCCTGCAGTGTCCCAATTGTGCCTTGATTCCAGGAGTACCCAAATTCTCCCCGGGTTCCTTTGGTTTCAGGAGGTCCCGCAGTGTCCCAGCGGCCCCTTCATTCCAGGCAGGCCCAGGGAGACGAAGGCAAAGACGGAGCCCCGACCCCCGTCAGCATCTTGGGGGGGCGGGGGGGCAGGACCCGGGAAACGGCGGCGGCTGCTGGGAAGGGACTGGGATGGACTGGGATGGACTGGGATGGACTGGGATGGATTGGGATGGACTGGGATGGACTGGAACAGACTGGGATGGACCGGGACACCAGGATACACCGGGACCAGGACTGGGACCCAGCAGGACCCCCCGGGAGCAGGATCTGAGCACACTGGGACCCTCCAGGACCAGAACTGGGGCAACAGGGATCATACTGGGAGCAACTGGGACCACACTGAGGGCTACTGGGAGCAACTGGAGGCCACATAGGATATAGTGGGAGTGCCTTGGAGTCACTGGGATCATACTGGTGGAAACTGGAATGTTACTGGGGCATCTGGGAGTGCCTGGGAAGGACTATGAGCATGCTGAGGGCTCTACTGGAATATACTGGGAGTATCTGCAACCATGGTGGGGGTAACTGGGACTGTACTAGGAGTGACTGGGACTACATGAAGGGGAATTAGGACCAGGCTGGGGGCAACTGGAAGGAACTGTGAGTGACTGGATCTACAATAGAAGCAACTGGGATTGACTGGGACCGTCAGGAGGGAAGACCGGGATCATACTTGGAGTGACTGGATCTGTGCTAGGGGTAACTGGGAGGAACTGGGACCATACTGGGATCACAGTGGGAGAAGCTTGGCCCATGATGGGAGCAACTGAGACCACACGGAGGGTGACTGGGGTCATACTGGGATCATATCAAGAGTGAGTGGGATCATGCAGGAGGTGATTGGGATCATCCTGGGAGCAACTGGGAGTGCACTGTCGATGACTGGAAGTGGCTGTGAGCAACTGGGATCCTGCTGGAAGCTTCTGGGGGCAACTGGGAATGAGTGGGACCACATGGAGGAAACTGGGAGCAACTGGGAGAGACCAGGAGTGACTGGGATCACCCTGGGACTGACTGGGCGCTGAATCCGAAAAATCGGTCCGAGAAACTGCTCAGAGACTTTTTTCTCTTTAAGCAGACAGGTATTTGTTTATTCAACGTTGGGAGCAAGCCAGCTCGCGCTGGACAAACTTGCTCCAAGGCTTCACACAAAATCAGCATTTTTATACAATCTTCAGCTGGGATTAAATGCATATTCAAGGGATTCCAACATCTCTCTCTGCATATTAAGAACAGGCGGAGTATAGGTGGAGCTCAGGCGGGGCTTGGGGCGGTGCTTCTCTTGGCCCTCAATCCTGAGGGGACTTCCACTCTTCCTCCATGGCTCTGGGGGCTTCAACTCATCTTCCTCACCTTGACCTTCCTTCTCTTCCATTGTTCTTGACCCGCTCCCTGAAGCTTGGAAAAAGCCCTGGCTCCCGGCCTATTCCTCCTCTTCCAATGTCTCCCTGATCCTGCTGTCTCTCTAATTTATCCCCTCTAGGCCTAGGACATGTTCCTGTACTATTCTCTGAAGCTTTGCTCCAGTCAGTGGAACAGAACGAGCACAGATGGTCTTGGCTGTTGGGAGCTTGTTAGCAGGCCCAAATTTCTTCGTGAACTCTTTTGGGCCTGGCCTCCTGTTTCACCAGGGACACAGCCCGGGCCCGGGTGTTCCCATTCCCATTCCACGGGTTTGCATTCCTGTTCCAGGTGTTCCCATCCCATTCTAGTTGTTCCCATCCCATTCCAGGTGTCCCCATTCCCATTCCCATTCCCATTCCCATTCCCATTCCAGGTGTTCCCATTCCATGAGTTCCCATTCCCATTCCATGTGTTCTAATTCCCTTTCCAGGTGTTCCATCCCATTCCAGGTGTCCCCATTCCCATTCCTATTGTCCCTCCTCCCATTCCTGGTGTTCCCATCCCACTTCTGTTTTCCCCATTCCCAGTTCTTGGTGTTCCCATTCCCATTCCAGGTGTCACCATTCCCATTCCTATTGTCCCCATTCCCATTCCAGGTGTTCCCATCCCACCTCTGTTTTCCCTATTCCCATTCCAGGTGTCTCCATTCCCATTCCAGGTGTCCCCATTCCAATTCCTGGTGTCCCCAGTCTGCTCTTAATGTTCCAATTCCCATTCCACGAATTCCCATTCCAGGTGTTCTCATTCCCATTCCACGAATTCCCATTCCCATTCCAGGTGTTCCCATCCCAGTTCCTGCAGTCTCCATTCCATTTCCTGGTGTCCCCATTCCCATTCCTGGTGTCCCCAACCTGCTCCCAGTGTCTCCATCCCTCTCCCCGGTGTCCCCATTCCCAATCCAGGTGCCCCCATTCCCAGGTCCTGATGTCTCCATTCCCATTCCTGTTGTTCCCAGTCAGCTCCCAATGTTCCCATTCCCATTCCAGGTTTCCCCATTCCCATTCCAGGTGTCCCCATTCCCATTCCCCCTGTCCCCATTCCCATTCCTGGTTCCCAGGGAGGAACTGCCGGATGCCGGAGGAGGAGTCTAAATTTATTGCCCAAAGCAGTAGATTTTCACACCAAAATAACCCCTGGTGATGTCACCGCTGTCCCCGTGATGTCACCACTGTCCCCGTGATGTCACCAATGTCCCTGTGATGTCACCGCTGTCCCCGTGATGTCACCAATATCTCAGTGATGTCATCGATGTCCCCGTGATGTCACCACTGTCATTTCCCCTGCTGGTTTACCATTAAACCAGCACACCAGGTCTGTGCCCAACGGGGGTCCCTGTGGATCATCCAACGTGGGTCCTCCCATGGCTGATGGAGTTGGAGCAGCGGCCGAAGCTCTTCCCGCAGTCGGGGCACTCGGGGCTTCCATTACTGGTGGGTCCGTGGGTGGGAGGTCAAGGAAGAGCTCTGCCTGAAGCTCTTCCCACACTCCCCACAGTGGAAGGGCCTCTCCCTGATGAGGAGGCGACGGTGGGTGTAGAGGGTGGAGCTGTCCCACGTTCCCTACACGTGTAGGGCTGTTCCCCAGTGTGGATGTGCTGGGGGCTGAGCAGCTTGGGGCTTGTGCTGAAGCTCTTCCCACATTCCAAGCACTTGTAGGGCCATTCCCTGGTGTGGATGCAACGGTGTTTGCAAAGGCTGGAGCTGTCCCTGAAGCTCTTCCCACACTCCATACACGTGTAGGGCCTTCCCCACTGTGGATCATCTGGTGTCGGAGCAGGTGGGAGCTCTTCCTGAAGCTCTTCCCACACTCCGCACACGTGTAGGGCCTTTCCCCACTGTGGATCATCTGGTGTTGGAGCAGGTGGGAGCTCTGAGTGTAGCTCTTCCCACACTCCCCACACATGTAGGGCCGTTCCCCAGCGTGGATGCGACGGTGGTTGCGGAGGGTGGAGCTCTTCGTGAAGCTCTTCCCACACTCCCCACATGTGTAGGGTCTTTCCCCACTGTGGATCATCTGGTGGCTGAGGAGGTGGGAGCTCCGTTTGAAGCTCTTCCCACACTCCCCACACGTGTAGGGCCGTTCCCCACCATGGATGCGACGGTGCCTGTGCAGGGTGGAGCTGTGCCTGAAACTTTTCCCACACTCCCCACATGTGTAGGGCCGTTCCCCAGTGTGGATGCGCTGGTGGCTGAGGAGGTAGGTGTTCCTGCTGAAGTTCTTCCCACATTCCAAGCACCTGAAGGGCTTTTCCCTGCTGGGAGGCTGCTCAGGGACCACCAGCTCGCAGCTCCGCCTCAAGCTCCGGCCGCCTTCCCGGCACACGCTGGCTCTTTCCTCCTCACAGCCCCCTGGGCTGGCTTTGGAGCCCCTCCTGCGGGGGCATCTCCGGCCCTTTTCCTCCCCGCTGCCTTCCTGCACCGGGGAGCCCTTCAAAACGGCCTCTCCCACCAGGCTCTGCCGCCGGGATTTGTCCTCCGCGCTCTCCGGCCTCACCTCGGGGCCTGGGGCAGGAAGCAACAAGGACACGCAGGGGATTTGCCTCCGGCCCACAGGGAAGCCCAAGGACATCCCCCCAACTCCGGCCCCGGCAGGACGGCCACAAAAGACAAAAGACCGACCCAAAGGGGCACTGACTTCCTCCTCACCTGCCTGGGGGGCCCGCGGCATCTTCCTCTTCCTCGCAGCCTCCTCCTCCATCCGACCAAGCTTTGGAAAGCAGAAATCCTGATGGGGGGCGGAAAAAAGGGGGTGAGTATGTTGCCCAAGTCCATCTCTGGAACTCACCGGGCATCCTGTGTCCCTGAAAACCTCAAAACCACCAACATTCAGTCCAGAAAAAAAGAAAACAAGATTTGGAAAAAAAACCCTGCACAAACTCCTTGCAAGTTTGCAAAAGATCAAATACTCCAAAAAAAATACTCCAAAATATAAACATTCAGCTCAAAAAGACCCTCCCAGATGTTTCCCCTCTCTGCACCTTTACCTTCTGGGCTCTCCCCTCTCTGGGCTGCTGGGGGTCCCGCTTAGGGATGCCGGGGCTCTTGGGTGTCCCAGGGGTCCCTTCTCCCCTCACTCTCTGCTTCAGGGGGCCGGGTTCCCAGACACTCCCCCTCTCCCCCTTCTCCACTTTCTTGGCCCGGGGATCCCAGGGGTCCCCACTTCCCAGGCTCCCCCTTCTCCGGGATCCCCCTTGCAGCCTCCCGGGGCTCCTCCCTCTCCCTGCTCCCCCCTCCAGCCTGCCGGGGGTCCCCCAGCTCCGCCATCGCCCCGCTCCGCTCTCCACACTCCGGGGCTCCCGCCCTTCCTCCCCCCACCCCCGGCTCTCCCGAGGGCTCCCCAAACCCGCTGCCTCGGCTCCCTCCGGCTCCCCCGGACCAGCCCCCCCCGCCCACACCGGGCTCACAATGGAGCCGCCGGGGCCTCACCCACCAACACCAACCCCCAACAAGGGGGGGACCCGCAGCCCCCCGACCACCCACGGGGCTCTGCCCACAACCCACCCCGACACCGCCCCAAAACACCCACCGGGGACCCCCAACAGCCCCCCGGCACACAGCCCCGCACAAGGGCCGCCTGTGCCCGAGCCAACAAAACGCCCCCACAGCCGGGGGGACACCAGAGGCTGCCCCGGGGCAACGAGAGCAGGGAGCGGATCGGGCCCCGCACACGTGGCCGGGCTCTTGGGTCAGCCGGCCGGGATCGGGAACAACAGCACGGCCCCGACCGCCAGGGAGGGGAGAAAAACAAGGGGTGAGCGCGTTGCCTTGGGAGTTTCTCCTGCCCAAGTCCATCCCTAGAACCCACCGGGCATCTTGTGCTCATAAAAACTCCCAGAACACAAAGATTCAGCCCAAAACCCCCTCCCAGAATTCCCCATCTCTCCTCTCTGGGATTAGGGGGGTCCCCCCTGTCTGGCCTGATGGCACTTCTGCCTGCATTGGGGGTCCCCCTTGTCCGGGTTGCCAGGGGTCCTGTGGCTCCGGGGGGTTCCCACTCTCTGGGGTCCCCTTTAGTGTTGCCAGGGGGGTCCCAGGGCTCACTTCTCCCCACTCTGCCTCCCGGGGCCGGCCGGCCCTCCTCTCTCGCCTCCCACCCTCGCAAACCTCTTGGCGCTCTCGGCTCCCACCCCGCCTCAAGGCCCCCCCTCCTCTCCACACTCCAAGGCCTTCCCCCTCTCCGGGACCCCTGCTTAAGGGGCCCGGCGCTCCCTCTCTGCTCCCCCCCCTCCAGCATTCCAGGGGTCCCCCAGCTCCGGGATCGCCCCTCTCCGCTCTCCCCACTCCGCGGCTACCGGGGTTCCCCCCCGGCTCTCACGGGGGGCCCCCAAACCGCTCTCGCCCCCCCCGCCATTGCCGAGCCACCGCCAGGACCTTTGGGCTGCTCTTCTTTGTGCTCCCGCTCGGCTCCTCCCTCGGCTGGGCCGCCGCTTTTGGCGGGTTTCCTCCTCCGGGATCCGCCCCCTGCAGCCCTTCCCCCCCTGGCCCAGCCCCCTTGGGCCCCCCTTGGGCCCCCCTTGGACCCTCCTTGCCCAATAAGTCTGATTATACAGACAAGCAATTGGTTTTAATCCACAAAACCCAAATGTAGAACCCAGCACCCTGGGTCATGAACAAAGTGCTGTTCCTTGGGCCCCCCCAAAGTCCAAAGTAAAGGGAGAGGGGAAAAAAACCTACTGGTGGGAGAGCTGTTGCAGTCTGGTCAAAAGTGGTGGTTGCAGTCCAGTTGAGGGGGGTGGTCTCAGGCTGGTTGAGAGCGGTGAGCTGCAGTCCTCCTCTGGATCCCACGAGTGCTAAAAAGGTTCTGAAACTCCAGGTTTATATATTCTCCAGTTCAGGCAGGAATGCCCAGTCCTCCCCTCAGAGTGGGGAATTCCATAAAAGGATGCTTAGTTCTTCCCTCAGAGCGGGGAATTCCATAAAAGGATGCTCAGTTCGTTCCCTCAGAGCGGGGAATTCCATAAAAGGATATGAGGACAGGAACACCCCCCCAACCTTGCAGGCCCTCCCCCCTCCCCCCGACAACAGTTCCTGGGAAAATGGCATGGAGGGCCATAGAATACACAGTTTTGGGCTACACCCATCCAGTGAGGAATCAGTCCCAGCTGTTCTAACTAGGACAGGATTCCAGAGTGGGCTCAGGTGGAATTGTGGACTGGGATCAGGGCTGGATTCTGGAGTGGGATTGGGGTGGGATGGATGGAGTTGGATTGGGGTGGGATGGACAGAACAGGATCAGGAGGGATTCCAGAGCAGTTCCTACTCTCCCTGGGCTCCACAGCCAGATCCATCCCCTGGGATGGGAACAGGGACATGGTGACTCCTTTCCCTGCTCTCATCCCAGCAGGAATCACAGCCTGAGTGATCCCGGAGCTGGATCCGCCCCTTCCCTCTCCCTGCAGGAAGGCAGGAGCTGCTGGCAGAGCTCATCCCGCTGCTCCCACCCACCCCGGCCCCCCGGGGCTCTTCCCAATGGATCAACTTCCTACTTTTTCCCGTGTGAAACCCAGGACCACAATTATTCCGGAGGCTTTAATTTGGGTGTGAAAATCTCCTGCTTTGGGCAATAAATCCTGGCTCCCTCCTCCGGCATCCGGCAGTTCCTCTGTGGGAACCAGGACTGGGAATGGGGACGGGGGGAATGGGATGGGGACATTGGGGACAGGGATGGGGACACCAGGAATGGGAATGGGGACGTCAGGACTGGGATGGGAACATTGGGTATGGGAATGGGGATGTGGAAGACCAGGATGGGAACAAGGGGGACAGGAATGGGGGACACTGGGAGCAGGCTGGGGGCAGCAGGAATGGGAATGGGGACTTGGGGGACCAGGATGGGGACACTGGGAACAAGTTGGAGTCACCAGAAGTTGGAAATGGGGATACCAAGAGCAGATTGGGGACGCCAGGAACAGGAAATGGGAACACCAGGAGACAATAGGGAAAGGGATGAGGACACCAGGAACAGGATGGGAAAGCCAGCAAAAGGTTGGGGACAACAGGAACTGGGAATGGGGACATCAGGAGTTTGGAATGGCAACACCAGGAATGGGAATGGGGACATGGGGGACCAGGATGGGGTCATGGGGAACAGGTGGGTCATTACCAAGAACTGGTAATGGGAACACCAGGAGCGGGAATGGGAATGTGGGGGACCAGGATGGGGACCCTGGGGACAGGAACGGGGACGCTGGGAGCAGGCTGGGCATTACCAGCAATGGGAATGGGCACGGCAGGAATGGGAATGGGCACGGCAGGAACTCTGTGTCTCTGCTGGCCCCCCGGGCTGTGCCTTGGAGCCCTGACAGCTCCTGCAGGTCGCAGCTTTCCCAAGGCCTGGCAGCCCTCGCTGCCGTTGCCGGTCCTGCAGCGCCGGGCGGGACGCGCTGCGGATCCCGCCGGGCTCCGGCGCTGCCACGGAACCCGCCGGCACCGTCAACCCGCACGGCACCCACGGCAAGGGGCACCACGGCCGGGCAGCTGCTCCCCACGGCATCGCCAGCCCACAGCACCCGGCAGCTCCCATTGACTCACTGCAGCAGGAGAGCAGCAAAGCCTGGCAGCAAACTCCCAGGGCAATTCCAGGGGCCAAAGGGACGCTTCCAGCAGCATTCCGGACTTGAGTATTCCCGCAGAATTCCTTCTCCAGCTCTGCAGCCTCTCCTGCTGTTCCAGGGCTGTCGGGTTTACACTGCCCTCCTGCTGCTCCTGGCTCAGGGCTCGCCAGGTTCAGTGCCCCCTTGGCAGCCCCGGACAAAAGGAGGGCACTGCTCTGCTCTGCTTTCTGCTGCTGAACATCTTCATTCTCCTCCTCGCAAGGACCCACAACTCTCCCGCTTTACAAAGAGCAGCAGCACTTGGCAGGCCCGGCAGGATCTTCCCCACAAAGGCCGTGGCACTGCCCTGTGCTCGTCCTGCCACAGGAGCTCAAGGCTTCTGCACAGCACAACTTCCCAGCAGTGACCTCCCTGCTCCAGAGGGATGAGGAGCCTCTGCTGAACTGCAGAGATTCACACACTGCAACCACTGCACTGCCTGCATTCCCTGCCATTCTGCAGCACTTGGGCATCTACTGTGGCTCTTCCTGCTGTTTAAGAAGGAGGTTTGCAAGCCCTGGGAGCTGGATGGAGTTTTGTTCCAGCTGCCAGCTAAGGAAGTTTTCAACCTGTTACACAATACATGCAATGAAAACTCCAGTGATTTAAGAACCTGGACTCCAGCAGAACTGTTGGATTATTTATTTCATCAGGAAAAATAGACCAGGAAATAAAGCCATCCCTTAATATATGGAAGTCAAATGAACTCATTTAGGTAAATAAATAGTCTGTAAAAAGGAAGTTATTGAGTTTTCTATATGGATACATTAGAGAAGGGAGCAGGATACAATGCTTGGGATGCTCCTTGGAATACTAGTCCAGAAATGTCTTAGTACAGAGCATTAGACTCCACAACAGAATCCTGCCAAGTAATTATATCCACATAGGAAAGGAAATTGTTGGTGATCCTGACCTGGCTTTTGGAGGTATCAGGAGCTCCCAATCAAACAAAGATCTTAAACTGAAAACTTTATTCAAGTAGCTGAATCTACCCAGCACAGGGCCTTCTACAGCTCATGGTGAGCTTTCTTTCAAGACAGAAAACCCCAAACCAGGCACAATCTTCCATTCCAAAGTCTCACCCAACTGCCTTCATCTCATCCCTGCCCTCCCCCAAGAAGATTCCACCAGCCAAGCCCAGGGTACTCCAAGGGAAACCCTTGTGTGACCTTGTCTGGTGTTCCCTGGGCACTGAGGGAAGAAGAGAAGTTTATCAAAGTGCCAAATGCCCACGGAGATCTTGGAAATCAGCTCTCCAGGGTGCTTTGCAGGCCTTCTCAGTCAGCTTGAGCTCTTCAAACACACTTGTCCTCAGCGTTTTCTCTGAAAGGGTCACTATGATCTGAAGGGTCAAACTCAGAAGTGTCTGAACCTGCAGACAGTCCTTCCTTCCGGGCAGAGCTCCAACTGCTTGGGAATGTTATTCCCTGCTGTCAGCTTCCCACAGAGCTGTGGGCACACATTCTCCAGGCAGCTCACTGAATGCAGAGTTTCCTTCCAACCTGAAGGGAGTCTTTGCTCTACAACATCTCTCCCCGGTGGCACTGTGTGATTGCAGGCAGGTTCTCCTGGCTCTGCCTGTGTCCTGCTCTCCTTGGAAAGCACCATGTCCGTAAGGATCCAGATGTTGATCCTCATCTCGAAGAGAATCAATAAAATATCATTAAACAGGCATAAAATGACGAGAATCAATCAATGAAATGCCAGATCTATCTGAAAATAGACACAAATACAGTGTTGTGGAGCTCCTGGCCGGCCTTTCCCAGCCGGGTGGGGGGCAGGAAGCCCTGGGGCCTCACTTCTCTGCCCCCTAATTAGGAACAATTTATTAGGCCAAATAACCACTGAGTCATTTGTCCCTGAGCTGCTTTGTCCCTCTGCCAGGCACAGGCCAGCCCGGGCTCCGCAGGCTGCAGGGCTGCTGCGTCCTGTCAGTGCTCAACACCTCGGATTTATTTGCCCCCAAAAGGGAAAACGGCCCCGAATCCCGTGGGCCGAGCGCAGGAGGGGACAGAGTTGTGGCACAAAACTGCAGCCGCCGGGTTTGCCCAGCCCGGGAAGAACCAAGGGCCCCGCAGTGAGGTGGGACCCCCCAGCAGCCCCTGTGTGCCGTGCCCAGCTGAAGCCCTCCCTGGGGCGCTCGGGGCTGGCTGGGCACACTGGGAGCGCTGGGAAGGGCCCCGGCTCGGGGCGGGGGCGGCGGGTGCCCAGCAGTGACTGAGGGGAAGGGCCTTCACAGGGACCCCCCGCGCCCCTGGCTGCCCACGGGAAGGGTTTTTGGTCCCTCTGAGCGATTTGGCGGCGTTTCTGGGCTCGGCGGGGCCGGGCAGGCGGCAGCGGGACACGCGGGGCCCGGGCCGTGCGGCGGAGCCGGTTGGGAACTGCGGGGCGGCCCCAGCGGGGCCCGAGGGCGGAGCGGAGCCGCTTGGGAACGACCCCCGATCCCCCCGGGGCCAGGTCTGATGCCAGGAAAAAGCGACGATATTAAACCCAAGAGCCACAGGTGCTGCTGAGCCGGTGTTTGTTTATTTGGGCGCCGGACGCGCGGGGCACAGCTCGGCCTCACAGGCACCGCTCCCCCTCACAGCTTCCCTTGGATGCAACTGCCTCGTACATATTGACTGCACGTGTGTTCATCATGGCTGGGCTTCAGGAACAAAGATTTGGGAAAGGCTCTATCCACATTTGTTACAAGCACACTGGTGGCTAAAGAGGCCAATACAAGATAGACATATTCGATTGCAAAAGGCACAACAGAAAGACTCCTTAGGTGGCATATTCTGCAAGACACGGTTCTTTCTGCGTTGTCTTTTCTCCTCGATGGTGATCCTGCTGCGTTCTCAAAGGAAGCAGCAGCGTTAGAGATGGGGTGTCTCCAGACCTCCCGACTGGAGGCCAGAGTAGACCAGTGCTGTTGATCAGTGTGGCCAAGGCTGAGATGTTGTTTCAGGCAGTCCTTGTATCTCCTCTTCGGGGCTCCTCTCTTGCGGCAGCCGGTGGCAAGTTCACCCCAGAGCACGATCTTAGGGAGGGGGTGGTTGGTCCTTCATCCTGGAGACGTGTCCTGCCCAGCTCAGCTGTGTTCTCAGCAACATGGCCTCAATACTTGTGACTGCTGCCTGTTCTAGAACAGATGGATTGGTCACATCATCTGACCAGTGGATGTTTAGGATTGTTCAGAGGCAGCGTTGATGGAAGCGTTCCAGGAGTCGCAGGTGGTGGCTGTAGATGACCCATGATTCGGACCCATATGAGAGAGTAGACAGCACAATGGCTCTGTAAACACTGATCTTTGTGCTTTTCTTCAAGTGTTTATTTTGCCAAACTCTTTTATGGAGTTTTTGGAAAGCATTATATGCCTTTGCTAACATGTTGTCCATCTCTCTGTCAATCTCACCATCCGAGGAGATGAGGCTGCCTAGGTAATTAAACTGCTGGACTGATTTGAGCTCTGACTGGCCAATGGTGATGTGGGGATGATGGAAGACTTCCTGAGGTGCAGGTTGATGGAGAACTTCAGTCTTCTTTAAGCTGACTTCCAGCCCAAAGAGCTCAGCAGCCTCAGCAAAGCAGGATGTTAAACGCTGCAGAGCTGCTTCTGTGTGGGCGACGAGGGCGGCGTCATCAGCATAAAGCAGCTCCCGGACAAGATGGTTTAAGGTCTTGGTGTGGGCCTTCAGTCCCCTTAGGTTGAAAGGGCTTCCATCAGTACGGTATCGGATGTAGACCCGTCCTGATCCTTGAGGTCTGCCGTGGCCCTTTGGAACATCCTTGGCGAAGAAAGATTGTGAAATAGGGTTGGTGGGCAAAGGAAACGGCCAGGCCTTGGTTCAACCACCATGGTTATGTAGACAAGGGAGCTCAGAAAAGTGCCCTTTTGCCCATTTTCGTACTTGGCTGTGCTGATCCTCATGGAGTGAGATGATCGTTTTAAGGAACTTGGGGGGACAACCTAAACGTTCCAAAATCTGCCACAGACCTTTCCTGCTCACAGTATCGAAAGCCTTGGTGAGGTCAACAAAGGTTCCATAGAGACCTTTGTTCTGTTCCCTGCACTTCTCTTGCAGTTGTCTGAGGACAAATCCCATGTCTGTGGCGCTCCTGTGGCTCTGAAACCACACTGGCTTTCAGGGAGAATTCCTTCTGCTATAGTGGGTGTTAGTCTGTTCAAGAGTATTCTTACCAGGATTTTGCCAGCAATGGGGAGCAGAGTAATACCCCGGTAATTTCAGCAGTCGGATTGTGCTGGTTTAAAGGTAAACCAGCAGGGGAAATGAACTCAACCCAAAAGAGAGATTATAAGTCAGAATAACAATTTCATAAAATAACACAATAAGTACGATTATACAGACAAACAGTTGGTTTTAACCCACAAAACCCTAATGTATAACCCAGCACCCTGGGGCATGAACAGAGTGGTGTTTGTTGGGCCCCCTGAGCCCAAAGGAAAGGGAGAGGGGAAAAAACCCTGTTGGTGAGAGTGGTGGTGCAGTCTGGTCAAGAGTGGTGGTTGCAGTTCGGTCGAGAGTGGTGATCTGCAGTCGGGTTGACAGTGGTGGTCACAGTCTGATTGAAAAGTGGTGGTTGCAGTCTGGTTGAAGAGACATTGGTGACATCACAGGCAGAGCAGTGACATCACAGGGACAGCAGTGACATCAGAGAGACCGCGGTGACCATACAGGGACAGCCGTGACATCAAAAAAAAGTGGTGACATTCCACAGACAGCGCATGACTTCACCGGTGCAGCAAGTGGACCATCACAGGGACATTGGTGACATCCCCCCCCCCCCCCCCCCCCCCCCCCCCCCCCTAGGCGACAGCCGTGGACATCACAGGAACAGAAGTGACATCAAAAGGGACAGCAGTGACATCACAGAGACATTGGTGACATCACAGAGGCAGCAGTGACATCACAGGAACAGAAGTGACATCAAAGGGACAGCAGTGACATCACAGAGCAAGCGGTGACATCACAGAGAAATCGGTGACATCACAGGGACATCAGTGACATCACAATGACAGCAGTGACATCACAGGGACATTGATGACATCACAGGGACAGGAATGACATCACAGAGACATCGGTGACATCACAAGGACATCAGTGACATCACAAAGACAGCAGTGACGACACAGGGACAGCAGTGACATCTCAGGAACAGCAGTGACATCACAGGTACATCGGTGACATCACAGAGAAATCGGTGACATCACAGAGAGAGCAGTGATATTACAGTGAGAGCGGTGACATCACAGGGATATTGGTGACATCACAGGGACAACGATGACATCACAGAAACATCGGTGACATCACAGGGACAGCAGTGACATCACAATAACAGCAGTGACATCACAGGTACAGCAGTGACATCACAGGGACAGCGGTGACATCACAGAGACATTGGTGACATCACAGAGACAGCGTGACTCACAGGCCAGAGCGGTACATCACTGGGAAAGTGGTGACATCACAGATAGAGCAGTGACATCACAGAGACAGTGGTGACATCACAGAGACAGCAGTGACATCAAAGGGACAGCAGTGACATCACAGAGACGGTGGTGACATCACAGAGACAGTGGTGACATCACAGAGACAGCAGTGACATCACAGAGACACTGGTGACATCTCAGGGATATCCGTGAAGTCTCAGGGAAGCGGTGACATCACAATGACAGCGGTGACATCACAGGGACATTGATGACATCACAGAGACAGGAATGACATCAGAGACATCGGTGACATCACATGGACATGGGTGACATCACAGAGACAGTGGTGACATCACAGACACATCGGTGACATCACAGTCACAGCAGTGACATCACAGGGACATCAATGACATCACAGAGAAAGCGGTGAAATCACAGGGACAGCGATGACATCAGAGGGACAGCACTGACATCACAGAGACATCGGTGACATCACAAAGACAGCGGTGACATCACAGAGAAAGCAGTGACATCACAGGGACAGCAGTGACATCACAGAGACAGCGGTGACATCACAGAGAAAGCGGTGACATCACAGAGAAAGCAGTGACAACACAGAGACAACAGTGACATCACAGGGTCAGCAGTGACATCACAATGACAGCAGTGACATCAGAGAGACAGAGGTGACATCACAGGGACATCGATGACGTCACAGAGACACCGGCAACATCACAATAACAGCAGTGACGTCACAGGGACAGCAGTGACGTCCCAGGGACAGGAGTGACATCACAGAGACAGCGATGACATCACAGAGACATCGATGACATCACACGGACATCAGTGACATCACCAGGACAGCAGTGACATCACAGAGACAGCGGTGACATCACAGAGACAGTGGTGAAATCACAGAGACATCGATGACATCACATATACATCGGTGACATCACAGAG